>NC_088354.1:33765000-33820000 GCF_036884655.1 Musa acuminata AAA Group
TTCTCAGCTGCTGTGGTGAACACCCGAGGAGGGCCGCTAACGGATTCGGCAGGCCAAGCTGCCGGGCCGCTGGAGTTCGGGTCGGGTCACGTACGACCCAACCATGCGTCGGACCCGGGGCTCGTCTACGACGCCTCCTACGAAGACTACTTGCTCTTTGCATGCTCCAGCATCGGAGCACAGATGGACCCTTCCTTCCCCTGCCCCGAGACCTCACCGTCTCCTTCCGACCTCAACTATCCATCGATCGCCGTCTCCGATCTCAACGGCTCCGTTACTGTCCGTAGAACCGTGACCAATGTGGGCCGCGGCCCAGCCCGGTACCGAGTCACCTTCACCGAGCCGACCGGTGTCTCGGTGCGCATTTCACCGGGAGTGTTGAGCTTCAAGAGAGTAGGCCAGAAGAAGAGCTTCACGGTGACGCTCAAAGCGAGGGACACACCAAGCAAGGTGTACGTGGCGGGTTCCTATACGTGGTCCGATGGGGCACACGTCGTCCGAAGCCCGATCGTGGTTTCCGTCGCTTGATCTCTTTGCCCTGTTTTGCTTCCTCCTGTGCTCTCCTAATGCACACCGCAGGTCAAAGAGCAACGTCGAATAAAGCAACAACAAGTGTGTTGTTTGTGCGGTTCATAAAGAGTTCATTCTCGTCGGTAATTTGAAGGATCAAAGATAGTTTTATAGATCTGTTAGTGTAAACAACCTTAAGCCATGGCCTCGGGGCCGACGCAGTTGGTTTCGGATTCGTCGCATGAAGGTTGTCGTTACCTGATGTGCCCGCTTGCAGGGAGCAGGATTGTACTCCCGGTAACGTCTGACAACGGTGTTAGCGTGGCGTGAAGGACCGAGCGGATGTTAATATGCCTCGACCGACGTTCCGATCTATTTGACCAGATGCTGTCAAGTCAACCGAGGTGAGAGGCGTCATATAGGCCCACTGACGTCAGACCGGGTCTTATCGCCATTATTACCCTCATCAAAACTCAAAACAATATTCCATAAAACTTATTAAATTCATAATAATATACATCAAATCGTATAATAATTAAGAAACATTAACACGATGAATTAATCGAAGTATTTTTTGAATTAATTGATGAATTAATCTTTTAGAGTATCTTTATGAATCTTTTGTTTCTTTTTTAACGAGAAATCTGAATTTGATATTGTGATCATAACCCTATTTATATTTATAATTATATTTATAGTTATGCTCAGCATGTTTAATATTTCTAATTTATCTCGTTTTACTAATAGTATCCATATAATTAATTTTCATAATAATTATGTCCCTTAGCCAAATAACTTTATTTTAATTAGATCATTTTAATTTTAACTAATTAAAATAATGATTTAACATATTTAATTATATATGTGTAATCCTTAAAATTTTAAGAATCTTTCACATGATCATATCCTTATAAATATGCTATACTTAATGAGCTTAAAATTATTGTCATCCATTGACTATATTAGTATAAGACCAAAGGTCTTTACTACATCAATCATAGCTAAATCCATCGATGATCACTAATATTAATATAACCAAATGACATAGATTAATCATGAAATGTGTAATTTAAAAATTACATGAATGTAATCTACACATGTTAATTTTTAACTAGTCCAACTTTATCTTTATGAGATCATTAATAACTATAGTCATAATGTACAAACTATAATAAATTGAAGATTTATTTCTGATCAGAAAATATCTATACATACATAAAATCTAACATAGAACATACAACAATGACAAACTCTCACTAAACTGAAATTTTCTCAAATTCTAATATACGTGTATGAGCAATATACAGACCTTAGGATACACATTTTATGAAAAGATATGTGAACATAAAGTTTGTCCCTTTCTTTCACAATTAGGAACTTGATGTAAATGTGTTTTGACTTCGTTAAGCTCCTATTATAGTTGGATTATAAAACAACTGATTTATTTAGTGGTCTTTTAACCCTTTGTACTTTTTGTAGTCTTGTGACAAAATTTCTCAATCAAATTCTATGATTGGACACCTCCAAACATGCTATAAATTTCACTACCATGGTAGAAGAAGTAATAAGAGATTGCTTGGCACTACGCCAAGAAATCACCCCACTAGCCAACATATAAATATAGTCCGAAATGGATTTCCTACTGTCTTGGCATCCAGCAAAATCAGAGTCAAAATACCCAATGATCTCCAAATGGACTAATCTCCAATATGTGAGCATATAATCTTTAATCCTCTTTAAATATCACATAACTCTTTTGGTTGTCATCCATTAATCCATTTGAGGATTTCTTAAGTATATACCTAATATTTCAATAATATATATTATATTCGGATGCGTATAAACATATGCATATATTAGACTCCCTATAGCTGATACATAGGAAATCTTCTACATTTCTTAAGTTTCTATATTTCTTTTAGGGCACTAATTAAGACTGAACTTATCTCCCTCTGCAACAGGGGTGTCTCCTGGTTTGTAATCTTGCATGCCAAACCTTTTGAGTACCTCATCGATATAGCCCATTTGTGATAATCCTAAAATACGTCGAGATCTATCCCAGTGTATCTGGATTCTTAATACAAAAGAAACAGTATTAAGATATTTCATCTCAAAATTTCTTGATAAAAATCCCTTGGTTTCATGCAATATGCCTATATCATTTGTGGCAAGCATAGTATCATCAATATACAATATTAGGAAAATAAATTTGCTCCCACTGGACTTATGATATACACAATCATCAATATCATTCACCTTAAAACCAAATGAGAAAATGACTTAGTGAAATTTATAATACCATTGACAGGATGCGTGTTTTAGCCCATACATTGATTTTATCAATTTATAAATCATTTTCTTTTAGTCTCCTGACATAAAGTATTATGATTATACTTTATAAATTATTTCATCAATATTTTCATTAAGAAACATTGTTTTGACATCCATATGATGAAGCTTCAAATCAAAATGTGCAACTAGAGCCATAATTGTCCTAAAAGAGTACTTCATTCAAATCGGAGAGAATATCTCTTTAAAATCAGTCTCTTCCTTTTGAGTATAGCTCTTTTCCACAATACGTATCTTATACCTCTCCACGTTACTATTAGAATCTCTTTTGGTTTTAAAAATTCATTTACAACAAATGAGTATCACACCTTCTGGTAATGAGATAAATTTTTAAACTTTATTGTCTTGCATAGACTTATACTCCTGATTCATTACTTCAATCCACTTATTCAAATTGGAATCCACTTATTAGATCATCTTCCACCATACTACCACTTTCTTCATGTTCTTGAAAAAATACCATATAATTATCTGAAATGGCACTCCTTCTTGCAAAGGTGCTAGCTCTTGTGGCATAGGTTTTGAGGATGTTAAGTTTGTTCCTCATAAATAATTTCCTCATATTGTATGCGAATTGAAATAACTATATCCTTTTGAGGTACTGAATTTACCATAAATGACAACTATATGAATTAAATTAGACTGAATAATTTATCCTCAAAGTAAAGTCTTTAATCTTATTTCTCTCTCCAAACTCAATATTCTCAACAATACCCGTCTCAAAAAGATTTCTTGATTTGAGATCATAAAATTTATACCCCTTAGATCACTTAGAATAACCAATACAGTAACTGCTCACTATTCGAGCTTCCAATTTCTTTTCATTAGGCTTATAAGGCTTTGCCTTAGTTAGACTTATGCGATTAGACCTATCCTACTTATATGATCTCCTTTCATCAGAATTACTAGTTTTCATAAGAGAAGCAAGTTGGTCTTTTCTTTTAGTGCAAGGTCTAGATTCATGTAGCTCAAAACGATCAGAATATTTTCCTTTAAATCCTTAAAATTGATTTCATTTAGAATCAGTACTGAACTGAGGTTAACAAATATTGTAACAAGATAACCTAAATAAGAGAACAATAGATAACTACAAATTATGCTTATATATATTATCATAAACTTAAGTAAATTAAAATAATGATATAATACATCTCAAGATACCAAGTGTAACATTAATATGTTATCTTTGGACTTCAATATTAATTACTAATTGTAGTCCTATTATAATGATCAAACACTAATAATAAGGCATGTAAAATGATAAACCCATTAATTTACCATTCATATGTATAATTTTATAATTATCACGTGTTTACCATTACAAGTGTGTATAAAATTCTACCAGCTATTAATCTTCTTTTAGACCAAGTAATTACCGCATGGATGTAAATATATACGACATTTAATATTTTCATGAGAAATGTCACTCATGAGAGATAACTTTGACAACTTCACGCGTCAAATTACTCAATCTAATATTAAATAATTATATAATCACTAATTAAATTTGAAATATATTAGTCAAATTGATTTGAGCTTAATTTGTTGATTTCAACAAACAATTTTATAGAATCAATATTGTGTGTAAACCAACTATTATAAATTAAATTTATATGAATTTAATTAATTACATAAAATCCAAAAGCGCTGTAGTGAGTAGTTATGCCGCTGTAGCAAGCAAGAAGAAACATTTTAAAAAATAAACTAGATGACACGTTGTAGTAAGAAGGTTTATGCATTGCAAGGTGAAGGCATGACAGACTATGAAGCATGCTATAGTGTGATTATATAAAACCATCATCTTCCTCGATGATGATAAAATCGAATCACACCAAAATACTAAATAAATCATTAAAATGTATGAAAAATAAGCCTAGATGTTTAGTAATCATTATAAAATGGTTTTGATACCGAGAGTTGGTAATTTAATATAACAAATATGGATCTTTATAGATCCAAAACTGAATTTTAGAATGTTTTCATAAAATTTATTAAATCTTTAATAATATAAATAAAATTTTATAATAATTAAGAAACATTAATACGGAAGCATACCTAATAAATTCAATGGAGTATTTTTTTAAATTAATTAATAAATTAGTTTTCTAATTACAGAGTATCGTTAAGAACATTTTGGTTTCTAGGGTGAAGAGAAATCTGAATTTGATACTGCAATCGGTGACCATAATCCTATTTACAACCCTAGGATATTTAATGTTTCTAACTTGTCTTAGGAATATTAATGATGGTATTCACATAATTAATTTTAATAATAATTATGTTAGTCAAATAATTTTTATTTTAATTAGATTACTTTAATATTGACTAATAAAAATAATTACTTAATATATTTAATTATACGTGATGCTAAAAAATCTAACACATATCTCGATACTACCTTCCAGCTTTTGCGTAAGCATTCAGAGGTAACCATTATCTTCATTTGGGATATGTTAGAAGCAAGAGATACGAGTGATCACTCCAACCATGATTAATGAGTAAAAAGGCAAGAATGACAAGATTTACGACTAATTAATATTAGGAATGAAGTTTCTCAAGGAAACAAATATATCAGTGATTCTTAAGAAATCAAAACAAATTAGTAGAAGATCTCTAGTAAACACACATGATGCAGATTTTAGGATCTTGTTCAGAAATGTGAGCATCCACATTTCATTACTGTTGATATAATTCCTCCTTTGAGGGAGGTTAATATTAATTTTCCTCTTCATATACGCAAACATTTCTCCACTCAACTGGAGAGATTAGAAGAAGACGAAGAAGAAGAACGATCATGTTTTTCCACCTACCATTTCTATGTATAGAGAAAAGTAGCTTTAATATTAGCCATCGACACATACTGCGCCAGCTTTGTTTCTTCTTCCTTTTCCATACATAGAGAAAAGTAGCTTATTCCAGCAGAGATCAACAACATCCCATCTCGATTCCCTCCCTCTTATATATGACACACCAGCGTAGTCCAAGAGAGAGAGAGAGAGAGAGAGAGAGAACAAGAATGAGGACGGCATCTCGCAGTATTCTTCTACCTATCTTCTTCTGTGTCTTTTGCTTCACTGCTTATTGCAATGAGCAACGCCGGGTGAGATTTGATCGTTGTTTATTTCTCTTGGATCTTTGTTATCTACATAGTTTCATGATGACGCATACGAGAAATCGGAATTGGATGAGATTTAACAAAGCCGCGTGTTTGTTTTCATGGAACAGATCTACATTGTGTATCTAGGAGAGCACAAGGGGCTTAAATCCCCTCAAGAAATCCTAGAGGGCCACCACTCCTTGTTGTTCTCTGTCAAGAACAGGTAGCCACTTATGGTAGCATCTGCAGGTTGATGATTTCCTGCTGTTTCACTTGATATCTCAATCTTTGATGGATTTCAACTCTTCTCGAGGTTGACCAGCGAAGAAGAGGCATCGGGTGCTATACTATACAGCTACAAGCACAGCATCAATGGCTTTGCTGCATTGCTCACCGAGGAGGAAGCAACAAAGCTGTCCCGTAAGTAGGAGCCGACGAGTACAGTAATCTATTTTCCTTTCATCCGTCGTTCGTTTTCTTTGTCTCTCACCTTCACCGTGTTCATCAGAGATGGATGAAGTGGTCTCTGCCTTCCCAAGTGAAGGAAGGTCGTCTCCACATACGACGAGGTCATGGAAGTTCATAACGCAGGAAGAAGGATCGAAGGGTTCGGAGAAGAACTTAATAGCCTCGAAAGCAAAGTGCGGGAAGAATGTGATCGTCGGCATGTTGGATTCCGGTTTGCTTTCTTACTTTCTCGTCATATGGAACACAAATTTTGCTTGCTTATATGATGAAAGTCAATAATGCGTTCATGTTGGGTTCGGATGGCTTAACTGCGTGTCCGATGAGATGGTAACGATCTCACTGGAAAGATCTGCTTGGTTTGGTAGGGATATGGCCGGAGTCCCAAAGTTTCAGTGACAGAGGGATAAGACATTTCCCCAAACGGTGGAAGGGCATCTGTCAAGAAGGGGATGCCTTCAACTCTTCCCATTGCAACAAGTGAGTTCTTTCATCTCTCTCTCTCTCTCTCTCTCTCTCTCTCTCTCTCTCTCTGGAGATGAGTTTTGACTTTGCCTGTCAATATTTCCGCTTAAAAGAAGTATAAAATGCCTACGATCATTTAGTCGTCATCTTCTTTCTCAATTCATGTACACCATAATGCGTGTCATGATCTTTACTGTTGCATATCGTTAATGGCAGCAAAATAATCGGAGCTCGGTACTACGTGAAGTCCTATGAGTACTACTACGGACCTCTGAACAGAACCTATGCCTACCGCTCCCCACGAGACAACGACGGCCACGGCACGCACACCGCCTCCACAGTCGCCGGACGGGTGGTCCGCAACGTCTCCGCCCTCGGCGGTTTCGCTTGGGGAACGGCCACCGGCGGCGCCCCGCTCGCCCGCCTCGCCATCTACAAAGTCTGCTGGCCCATCCCCGGGCCCAACCCCAACATCGAGAACACCTGCTTCGACGCCGACATGCTCGCGGCCTTCGACGACGCCATCGCCGACGGCGTCCACGTGATCAGCATGTCGATCGGTGCGACCGGAGAGCCGCCCGAGTACTCGCAGGACAGCATGGCCATCGGCGCGCTGCACGCGGCGAAGCGTGATATCGTCGTGGTATGCAGCGCCGGTAACGATGGCCCGGGGCCGGCCACCGTGACGAACCTTGCGCCATGGACGATCACCGTCGGCGCTAGCAGCATCGACCGCGCTTTCGATTCGCTGGTGCTACTCGGGAACGGAGTGACCATCAAGGTATACAGCTCATACACGCCTGCTACCAATCCAGAGCGACATAGATCGATATCTCACTCTGCTTATAAACTTGCGTCAGGGCCAAACCGTGACGCCGTATGTGCTAAATAGCTCGGACTTCTACCCCTTAGTTTATGCCCGCGATGCTGTACTTCCTGGCACTCCGAGCAATATTTCTGGGTACGTCTTTTGCTTCCTTGCATAGCTATGTGTTAGCTTCTATACTGAATTTATTCTTGACATCGAACAGGCAATGTTTACCCAATTCTCTTGATGGCGATAAGGTGAGAGGAAAGGTAGTATTGTGCTTGAGAGGGAGCGGGTCAAGGGTGGCCAAAGGATTGGAGGTGAAGCGGGCGGGTGGCGCGGCCATCATACTGGGGAATGCGGTCGCCAATGGCAACGAGATCCCTGTGGACGCCCACGTCCTCCCGGGGACCGCTGTGTCATCCGACGACGCAATAGCCATCCTTAAGTACATCGACGCAACCCGCAGGCCGAGAGCAAAGGTAGGCTCGGCTAGGACCGTTTTGAGCGTCACGCCGGCGCCCGCCATGGCCGCCTTCTCGTCCCGCGGTCCGAATCGAGTCGAGCCCAACATTCTCAAGGTAATTTCGATTGAGCTCGAGATGTTATGATCGAGGGCAACGATTAAAGCTTTGCGACTCGCGCAGCCCGACATCACGGCGCCGGGGTTGAACATCCTGGCTGCATGGAGTGAGTCGTCGTCGCCCACCAAGCTCGAGGACGATCACCGTCGCGTCAAGTATGATCTTTCCTCGGGGACGTCGATGTCGTGTCCCCATGTGTCGGCCGTGGCGGCCCTGCTCAAGTCCCTGCGCCCCGATTGGAGTTCGGCGGCCATTAGATCGGCCATGATGACCACTGGTACACGCGCATGCGATCTCGTTCTTCCTGTCTTCTCATTTAAGCCATCGGCTTTCCTTCTTCGCAGCCACTGTGGAGAACGCCCGAGGAGAGGCGCTGACGGATGCATCAGGGCGAGTTGCGGGGCCGATGGACTACGGTTCGGGTCACATCCGACCCACCCATGCGTCGGACCCGGGCCTCGTCTACGACGCCGGCTACGAAGACTACCTTCTCTTTGCATGCTCCAGCATCGGTGCACAGATGGACCCCTCCTTCCCCTGCCCTGAGACCCCGCCACCTACTTCCGATCTCAACTATCCGTCGATCGCCGTCTCCAATCTCAACGGCTCCGTCACCGTCCGTAGAACCGTGACCAATGTGGGCCGAGGCTCGGCCCGGTACCGAGTAACCGCCACCGAGCCGACCGGTGTCTCGGTCCACATCTCACCAAAAAAATTGAGGTTCAAGAGATCGGGTGAGAGGAGGCGCTTCTCGGTGACGCTCAAGGTGCGAGGGAGGAGGGACAAACCAAGCGGAGACTACGTGGCTGGTTCGTATACGTGGTCCGACGGGACCCACGTCGTCCGAAGCCCAATCGTGGTGTCCCTTGCTTGATCTTTCTTCGCTGCAGCTGTTCGTGATGGATTGGTGTCACGTACACGGAGATCTCTCTTGAACTCGATGATGACTTGCAAATGTCCCTTTTCAACTTTTAACATTAATGCTGAAGTCAATTCGACGTAGTCGTGTTTGATTTTGGTATGATCAACAATCATGAGAGGAAACGAAACCATTGGATTGGCAAAATCTAAGCAGCTTATCCACATGGAAAAGAAAGAGGATATGGTCTCACCTCATCTCAGGACGGTCAGCGAAGTTCATAACTATCCCTTTCTTTCTATCTTTCTCTGTGTCTCTCTTTCTCCTTGTTTTTCTTTCTTCAGTAATAAAGTCCAAAACCAGCTGTGGTTATCCTCATAAAAGGTGTTGAAAATGACGGAATAGCATAATGGTTTCGTCAACGACCGGTTTCCCTTATTGTACATGCATGTTTATCTTCTTGTAATCTTTCTCTGCTGTTGGAGCAGTACTCCTGCAAGTATCAGATCGCTCGATGAGATGCGACATCAGAATATTCATTGAAATCGTTGCACCAAGTTCATGTACTCTCTCTCTGATACTTCATAGTTGTGGTTTTTCAGCAGCTGCTTCTTCAAGAATATATGCATAATAAAAAGACATTTAATTTAAGATGATTACCCTAAAAGACAATTTTGTTCCAGAAAACAAAGAAGCAGTAGAATACAAATTTAAAGAACATCGAATGCATATTGACTAATGTGTCTCCAAAAAGTCAAACGAAATGACTTACCTGTGTCTTATTATGACTTTTCCCTTAGCATCAGCTTGATGCCAGATGTGTCTTTTTCCCCCGAGGAGTGGCTTGTAGAGAAATGGAACGCTTGATTGAAGATGGACAAACCCTAAATAACTTGTCCGACAATCGATCGACAATGACGGAACGTCCATGAATTAAGTAGGGCTGATCACACTGTCTCCACCTATTTATGAGTCGGGTTGAAGGTATCACCATCTGCTACTACAAAAATCTCTCTCTAGAAGTCAAAAGATGCAATTTGTCTTTGTGATCCAAAACCGAGAATGTCGTAGTACATGCCAAGTTATTCCCTCCCTCCAGAACTCAATGATTGTGAACGAGGTCTCTTTCCTTGGAAGCTTAGTGGCGTGTGCGTGCAGGCATGCAGTATCTCGAATGTCAAGACCTTGCTCGAGGGAATGACGAGGAGACAAGAAACAGGCAGCTGGCGTTTTGCAGGCTACAGACTGCCACCGTGCAAGGTTTCATCGACGGGCTTCATGGAGGCGTTCAGAGAGGGAAAAGAACTGCGACTTGCCGTTGCTTGCATTGCTAGATGTGAGATCAAACAGGCCATGGTGGGGAGTGAGGGAAACGCGGATCAAGATTCCTTGTCCCCCACACCTGAGAGATTTCTTCATGCACACAAGCGCTCATCCAGTTGCAATTGGAAGCAAAAGAGAGAAAAATAATCTCACAACAAATATTAAAGTAATTAGCGGTCAGCTGCAGATTCTTGATGTTCATATAATTGCAGAAGAGTTCATGCTGGTCTACCTTGAAATGCAAGCTCTCGGCTTATATTGTGACGGGAGGTCGTGGCCGGTAGATCACCTGCTATTTTGTACGCTTTCTTCTGTAGAAAGAAGACTTGTTCTTTTTAGCATCCAAAAGTATGCCTCGGAATTGGAGTGTAGTGATATAAACAAAACCACCGGGCGTCATCATCATCCGGATCGACGAGTTCAGCTGAACGTGGTTTTCAACCTAATTCCATGACGGCCACCAAACCTAATCCACACCCACGTACATTGAAGCCATGACTTCAAGTTCGCACATCATGCCAAGCCAATAATAGCAGCTTTCTTTGTCGAAGACGTCCAATGGTAAGATTCCTAGCGAGTTCAACAATTTTAACGTGGTGGTGGGTCCGCATGGTCTAGCTGGAGCCACGCGGCAGTGCACCAGCTGCGGACTCCCTACGCTAAATCCTTCCCTCTTTCTATAAGAGAGTCTCTGCAGCTTCGTCTCCCAAGAATTCACCGATAGAGCGGATGGAAGAATTCCAAGAGGCTGATGTATTGTGGCCCGACCGCGATCGAGACGGAGACGAGGATACCGAGGAGTGGCACGCCGGACTCGGAGCTCACCGGAAGGCGTCCAGCCCCGTCAGGATCCCTTCCAGGCCTCGAGCTGTTCGTTCTTGGACGCCGGGCTTCGCCTACGCTGCAAACTGTGACGACGACGACGACGATAGTGATGATAACGAGGGCGGCAGGAAAAGCGATACGATTCCGCCACACCTCATTGTGGCCCGGAGGGTTGCGGATAAGATGGCCTTCTCGATGTGCGTCGGCATCGGCAGGACGCTCAAGGGACGGGATCTCAGCCAAGTCCGGAACTCCATCCTGCGGATGACTGGATTCCTGGAGAGATGATACATGTCTGATCAAGAAGCTCTTTTTTCCTCCCTTCTTTCTGTGATTACACCGAGCCGAGCTTGTTCTTCCTAGGATTTGTTTATTACTTCAAAATTGTTTAGATATATTATAACCCTCAGAAAAAGCCAGAGAGAGAGAGAGAGAGAGAGTTGACTTTGAGGATTGTCATGCAGAAACGTGAGCAACTGCAACATGAGATTTTGACACGAAACCACGTATGTTGTTCATAGTCCACAAGATTGTGTGCCGGATTGCAGGTGATGCGTCTTTTGAAAGAAAACTCTGATCAGGTGCTCTTGCATTATATGTGAAAACTTTGGAGGATGGACGTACTGATGCGAGCATGCGGTTCATGAGTTCTAAAGCAAACGATCGCGTCCACCAAGTAAATTATCTTCGCTGATGCGAGCATGCGGTTCATGAGTTCTAAAGCTAACGATCGCGTCCACCAAGTAAATTATCTTCGCTGATGCGAGCATGCGGTTCATGAGTTCTAAAGCTAACGATCGCGTCCACCAAGTAAATTATCTTCGTTCACAAACAATGGACTCGTTTACCGCACGCGACAGATGAATCGAAGTCATCGGCAAACTTAAGAAACCACTGCAAACGCTGCGTCGGCACCACACGGGTCGAGTAATACGTCATCTGCTGCACTCAGCTCCAGGTCACAGTAATGGATATTGTCGTGATCTAAAAGAGTTTAATATTTTGGTCACATGTTTATTAGTCTAAATCTTATCGAGGAAGCCTACGGCTTCCGGTTTGGGTGTCGTGGACATGATGAAATCTAGACCGAGTCAAAGAATCTAACAGCGATGATGCAGCAGTAATAATTTGCTAATGAATCAGATAAGTTTCAGAATGCGGACTGAGACAAAGCTAAGATGCCATATGGTATACTCTTCTCTAAGCAGTTTCGAATATCCTTCACAAGGTTTGACTTCATACAATCTCTTTTCCCCCATGGGATTCGGCTGTAACGTTACTTGTTCCGTATGGAAGTAATTGCTCAGCCTGACTTGTTGATCTACATGCAGTCACAATTCGAGTTCGTAGTTTGAACGTTTCTACGAATCTACTCCTCCAATGCTAAAGGAAACAGATAATCCAAACTCATAATTCATGCAGAAATCAGAGACCACTAAGATTCTGTGGGGACGGCCCGAAGCATCTCAAAATTAGCGGATAAGGTGTTGACGGAAGCTGAAGGGACGAAGGCATCATCGAAAGTCTTCGTGAAGACTTTGAGGGAAATGGATACGAAAAGTCTTATGTATTGTTCTGCCCTACTAGATTTTTCCTGCATTGTTTTATGGTGTCGATCCGGTTCGATTCCGGTTCAGTCTTAAGAACATCGATTGTACGATCTGACTCGTGGAATTGAATGCGTGACACAACAAGGACCGTTCATTATTACTTGATACGGTGGGCACCGCTTGGCTTCAATTGACAAGCCCAAGTGCGTACTCGTAGATCACACAGGACGCTGACCGGATTTATATGGTCAAACTGTAGCCATCACAAATAGTTGCACTTAATAATAAGTAGAGATTAACTCCGTTAAGAAACACAGGCATGACATGGAAAACCTGAAGAACTCATAACCAAAGATTACTGCAACGAACGAGAAAGACGAAAATTGCAGGCGTACATGAAAGAACGAGGAAGATGACTAACTAGTACACAAATGAGACCATGGAAAGTGATGCGAGTAGTCTAATGGTGCTTGAGGTGGCCCTTGTTGGCCTTCTTGAAGAGCTCGGCTTGGGCGGCGGCGCCCTCGTCTGAGACAACCGCGGCGTTTACTGCATCCCTCACTTGCTGCGTGGTGAAGAAGAAGTCTCTGTCCACCAGCGAGTTGAGGAACGACGCCGTCCCCTCTCGGTACAGAGCTCCGATCCCGTCGGAGCGGGCTTCCGACATTGCCTCCACTAAACTGGGGTTGCTCCCGAAGAATGAGGCGGCCGGCATGCCGAAGATTTGGCTGAGAGGGCACCAGAACCCGAGCAAAGCCCAGATCGCTGTAGGATGAGTTCTCCAGTAGCTGCACAGCAGGTGAGACAACATGATGGAAGAAGTCCGAGAGTAAAATGTGTGCTAAAGCGACTAGGGTGAGGTATCGACGGCATACTCGCAAGAGAAGGGTGGGGTGTTGGGATCGGGGTCCATGGGCGTCGCCGGAGGAGTGGGGATCACTTGGTATGGCGGTGCAGGCGGGGCGAGAGGCACCGGAGGAGAGAGAGGGGTGGTGATGGCCGGTGTGGAAGGTGGGTTGTAGTGACCACCACCACCAGGAGACGGAGGCAGTGGCGTACCATGCGTCGACGGCGGCGAACCATGCGTCGACGGCGGCGTCGTGCATGGAGTCCCATTCGAATCTGCACCACGCAAATCAACAAGCGTTTGATGTAGCATGCAAGACATAGCTTCCATGGATTCGTACAACATGCGAAAGAGACGCTTACTCCCTCCGTGAGGGTCAGGAGGGTAGTAGTTCTTCTCGTCAGCTGTGCCACCTTCGAGGCTCCTACTCATTGCCGGAGTGATGACAGCTTGCTGAGAAACATACCATATCAATAGAAACCACATCACAAGAGCCTTCATTTTCTTCTCGCTCCCCATGCTCCCCATGCTCTACTGAACCCAGCTCCAATGAAATCACAGTGGCGAGTAGGAGGAGGCTCGAGTGCCCATTTATACACAGGAGAATGTAGCATCGCCTATGGAAATGAATACAGTCAGATGAGAATAGTGGATAGTTGGTGCAGTGCAGCAGAGTGCATTTAAGCACCCAAACACATTGTTTCGAACAGGATTTGGCTTGGGAACATCTTCTCTTACAAAGACATTGCTACATTTATACCCAACTTTCGATGGCGAACAGAAGGCCGTGTGGCCATTTAATTTCGGTGTCTGTGTCACCGTATGCGCCATCAACCGGGAGTTAATGAAGACAGCGTGACGCCTCCTTAAATGTTTGAATTATGAAGTCACCTACCTGTGTTGCCTCTTGGTGGTGTCGTCTCAGCTTTCTTGTATCAGATCTTGGACTACAGGAGCAGAAAGAGAGGGGTCTTCTTCCCTGCATAAGTTCTCATTTCCATCATCCAAAACTTACTGGATTTACCCTTAAAACTCTCACAGCCTTTCTCTGAGAACAGAAGCTTAAGGATACTCCTTGTGCCGCTGATGATCAACCTGTAGCACTGTGGTTATGGATAGACTATAGGACATGCCAGCTTTAATTCGCAGTAGCAGATAAATGTGCAGTCAGAGTACTAATAATTTACTTCTCTGTCAGATCTAATGAACTCGGAATTAATAGGGACTGGTATCTCCTTAATTTGTTTTCAGGAAACTCCTACTTGAATCAAATCACGAAGGTCAGAATATCAGGTCAGAATATCAGAGAAGAAAGAACGAACTGTTTTTAATATAAATACTTCATCACATCAATCCATCTCTCTTAAAAATAGTTGTACGTAACATGTGTGAAACAACTTTTAGCCGTGGTATCGGGATCGACGTGGCTCGGTTCGGATCCGGACGACGGGGATCTCCCTAGGGCGTTTCTCGAGCCCGTTGAGACGGTCAGGTGCGGTGTCCGATCGGGACGGTGTAGCCGTCTCTTCCGAGTAGAAACTTCTCGCCCGCGCCTCCGGAGGGGAACTTCGGCTTCGCACCTGCACAAAGGTCGGGCCGAGGCGCTCGGCCCGACCCCTTCGACGATCAAGTTAGCAGATGTGGAGGGGGTTTCAGATGAAGAAGTATTTTTGTGTGTATGTCTCCCCCCCTCTTTCTGATGATCGAGAGGGTATTTATAGGGAAGCTTACTGCTTCCTGAGCTGTCCGCTTACAGGGGGCAGGCTGATAGCGTCTGACTTTGTATTGGCGTGGCGTGAAGAATTGAGCTTTGACAGGATGTTAATGCGTCTCGGTCGATGTGCCGATCTGCATTGACCAGGTGCTGTTGCGTGAGGCGTCATCTGACGTCAGCCGAGTCTTATCATAATTACTATCCTCGTCATCTTTCATAACTTTGACCTTTATAAATGCTGTACGTACTTCGGTATCTCGTTACTTTAAAGTATATCGATGATTCGTTGTTCTCATCAGTAGAGAGGACGCTCTGCCATGTCAAGCCTATGGATGTTGGGTCGGGTTCGACCATGTTTTTGGGCTAAAATGTCAAATGCGTTGACTTGGACCACTTGGGCCAAAATGTCAAATCATTATGATTCCGTGCTTTCTAATTAAAAACCTTATAAATCGTGCCAAGGAAAGGACACATGTGCAGTTTGCTATGTGTATATCGATACGGTCCTAAATCAATGAAATAACGCCTGCTATGCTCTCACATAAAACCTTGATTATTATTATTATTACAATAAATTCTTGCCTTACAAATAAATCTTGATTTGCCAGTTACACTGTAAAAAAAGAAAATGCAATTAAATAAGTAGTAAATGTATGCCGGGAAAATAATTATTTCCATGCAAAGGAAATGGACTCGTGTTAGGTTCGGTCATGAGTCCGATTCGAGCTCGGATCGAAGGCACCCAAAGCCTCCACGTGGCCGCCAATGACGCCCTCGCGACGCCAATCACAGAAACGAAACGGAAGCAGTAGCTCAACGGTAACCCTACGATCCATTCCTATTTATGTCTCGACCGCCAGCGCTCTCTGGTGCTATAGCTTCCGATTCCACATCCTAAACCGCTGCTCTCCTTTGTCGTCTTCTTCCGCTTCTTCCTCTCTGTTCCTCTTGGGTGTAACGATTCTTCTGGTCTTTGTTAGGGCAAGGAGAAGGCACGGAGATATGGAGGCTTCTAAAGGCTTCGTTGGTTGGCTCCTCCTAGCTGAGGTTTTGTTGGGGTTGTTGGTGGATTCGACTGGGGCTTACGTCTTCTATGCTGGAGGGAGGGATGGCTGGGTGCTGCATCCTTCTGAGAGTTACCATGATTGGGCCGGGAGGAATAGGTTTCAGGTCAATGACACCATCGGTATGTGCCGATCTATCCATCTGTTATTGTTGTTGATTTATGGCGTCGTCATAGTTTGTTTGTGGGTTTGACGTTTGGATGGCGGGGCGGGGCGGTGCTGTGCTGCAGTGTTCAGGTACAAGAAAGGGAGTGACTCGGTTCTGGTGGTGACGAAGCAGGATTATGATGCGTGCGACGTGAGCAAACCGATCCAGAAGCTTGATGGAGGCGATTCCGTGTTCAAGATCGATCGGTCGGGACCTTTCTACTTCATCAGCGGCGCGCCAGGAAAGTGCAGCCAGGGCCAGAAGCTGGTGGTGGTCGTCATGGCTGTGAGACAGCCTCCTTCCGAGCCCTCTGTTCCCTCTCCTGCTTCACCACCACACATCCCTCCATCGCCAACTCCGGCCGCTTCTCCTTCCCCTTCCGCTTCATCCCCAAAGCCCAGCACCCGTCCTCCGACTCCGCCACCATCAGCACACGCCCCTGCTTCACCACCATCCACAGCTCCCGCTGCAGGTGGGTTCGCTCCGGCGCCAGCTCCCTCCGGACCAGCCGCCGACAGTACCACCTCCTCCTCCTCCTCCTTGAATGCGTTCAAGATGCCCACGGTACTGACAGTGCTCGTGATGCTCGGTGCGTCCTTCCTCGCCTAATGCCCGTGCGGCTGTTCATGTACACCGAGCACGATGCATAGCTTTGGATCTACTTTGCTTGTTAGTCAGTTGTAATGGTGGAATCCTATGGAGATGGATGAAGAAGGTGACAGTTTCATCCAACTCTTATTCCGTTGTGCGAGCATATATGATCGTTGATCGGATGACGATAACTGTTTCCGTTTCTTCGCATCGTGAAATGCGACTGACGAGTCGATGGCATTCATTTCATTCCTGCGTCCGACCCACTCGGATGGTGAGTAGACGCAACCACTGCGGGGTCCAGTTAGCATTTAGGAACACACACTGCGGGCTCAGTTCAATTAGAGGAAGAATGGGTTTCGAGTACTGCACGACTCTCTTTCCCTATTTCCTCGGCGCAATGCGCATGTCAGGTGGTAGTCTGGAAAAGGTATATTTGTGGGGCTATGTAATTGCATGTGCCCTTCCAAAATTTCGTGCCGCGCACCCACTTTTAGTAGCGAATCATCTGCAGCATTGCATGCATAACTGTGCTACCATCGGACCACATTCTACTCTCGTGCACGTTTATAGCCCACAACGAATCCTATGACTTGCACTGATGATCAAAAGACTGTGTTTATAAATAAAGCATGTATTAAGTTTGCTCATTTGTTATCGTTGAATTGAAATGAATTAGTGTAACATGTCACCAGCTTAATGGATTAGGAAAACTCACTGACTCTTGCAATACTGCGACTCTCCAACCTTTTAATGGCAAGCTGGTGACAGGATATAGGAAGGATTTCTTTTCCTCTGCGTTGCAAAGGAACGAGATGAAAGGGCAGAGTAGGAATTCATGGAATTCTATTGTTTTTCTTTTTGGTTTAAATGAGATGAAACGACGTGTCATCTCGACCCGTCTAAATCGCATGCAGCAGTGGCAGCAGCAGGGAGGAGCTCATGCGTCTTGTTCGAATCCGACACCGCGCACGTCTTGTTCGAATCCATTTCCTTCCCGGATCGGAAGTGCTTCCTGAGCTCCTCGCCCACCTCGGTCCCTTGTCATGGCTTCCATTGATTTGGCGGCAGCAAGACACGGATTTGAACCTTGGACTACAAATCCCATTTCTGCTCACCATCAAGTGACAACTGTTCCAACTAGCAGAACAGAGTCGACAATGGAGAAGACTGAGAGGAGACCCACTTAATAATGTTTTGGAGTGTTTGATCCAATTCTACAGCATAGAAACCCGTAGGCCTCGAGCTTTCCTTTGCTGTGAAGAAGTGAAGAGAGTCTTCCGTAGCTTTCCTTTGCTGCCTCCACTGTTTCGTTGCTTTTTAGTCTTATTGATCTCTCATTCTCCTTCTAAGCGCGCGAGACGTATCATAAACCCTCTCTCTCTCTCTCTCATTAAAACCAGTCTTTTATGCCTCGCAGTTTGTAGTTGGAGTTCTATAGACCGATGGTTTACTGTGTATCCCCTCCAGAAGACAACTCTGCGATCCCGATAACGTCAAAAATAAACTTTTATACCCGGTTATATAATGATAAAATATTCTTTAAAATATTTTATAGAAAGATAATTTTTAATCGTTTATAAAACTTTCACATAATCTTTTCTCCTCATGGGTGATAAGGATCGAGGTAGTATATAATTATCTGTCTTTGACCTTTGTCTATGTGGACAGATAAGTGAGGGGCAATATCTATCCCCTTCTTCTAATCTAAGTGTCACGTAGAGACTTTGTGTCAGACAATGATTAGTCAACGATATTCTCCCTATCATTTCTCTCCCTCTCCTCCCTAACATGTGCTTCATAAACTCTTTCTGAGAGGTTCCAAAGTGCAAATGTCAATTTATTTAATACATCGCCATGCAGAGGTCACGAGAGAGCTATTGAGACGCTTGTTTTGGGTGATAGAGTTTGTGGTCGGCTTGCTCAATCTATCGAGAGACCAACTTTTGCTCAATCTGTCAAACAATATCAAAGGATATTAGCATAGCTACATGTGTCGATAATGACCCTCTTCATCCAAACGTTGATCATCCTGATACAGACCATTAAGACATCATTATGATTTAAGTCAAGGTACTTTGTCTCTTCCTCCTTAAAAGTTATTTTCGAGTCGACGTCCATCCTCGGACATTTTTCAATGATAGCATGGGAATAAGCCTTACGGGTCACGGAGCTGTCTACCCTTGAGGAAGGTCTACTAATGATGATATTATTTTACCTCTCTACCGGCCCCTGAGGTCGGGGTGAGGGTTTTCAGTACTTTTGAATGAACCACCTAAGGTCTCCCTAACGTATGAGCTCTTCAATTTGTTATTTCGAGTCACAATAATTTTTAGTGTCGCAAACGTAATCTCGATGGAGCCAATAGTACTTAGACATGTCTCTTCTCGTCAATGAGGTCTTCATTTTTTGTGAGGGTCGTGTAGAGCCCTTTCTCTTTTATTTAGAGAAAATTTTTAATTATAATCATATTTAGGAGGGTCAGCTCGAACCTGGGGCGAGGTAGCTCAGGTCATTCATTTATCCTCCACTAATGTGATCTCAAGGTCAAGGCTGATTGTGGATGCTTGGACTCTTGCATAACTTTTCATGCTTACTCAAGAGTATTACCTTGATAATAATATATTGATTGACACTTTAAAGTGCCTCAAGTACAATTACCAATAGTTTCTTTATCAACAACTAAAAGAGATGAGAGGGCTTTAGCCCAAGGTTTATATCATAAGTGATAGATTAGCATCTCCTACGTCTTGAATCTTATTTATGAACCAAATGACGAAGTTTGCGAGCATCTTCCTCCCCTGCCTAAGTCTGAGGAGGGTTATCGTTGAAGGCCAAGGGCATATATTTTTTAGAAAGTAAAGTTCAAACTCCCTCGCCAACTAGGTAAAAGAGCATATGGAAAACGGCTTTAAGCACCATTATTATGTTAGGCTTCTTAATATGATTAGGAAGGTACAACATATTAGAGCATTCAATGTTCCATATAGAGATATTTAGGTACAAAAAACTATAATGTGCTCTATTAGATCGACATTACCATCAAATGCCTCTAAATATGGGAGATAAATGCTCACTGGAATCGATTCCTCTTGGATTATTTTGGATGAACAATAATTGACCTGAGGTCGGGTTGACTAGCACTTCCCCTTTTGACTACTAGAACTATGATCATATCTCCTCCAAACGTTGGTCTATTGAGTATGGTTGGATATGTAAGGAGTCCTTTGTGGAGTTCTATTACTATGCCCCAAATTAAGTGGGGCTAACTAAGAGTGGTGCGGTATGCTAAATTTTATGGTTGGTGATCGAAGTGCCCTCTCAGTTCATGATTCGATAGGTCTTAGGTGTTGCTCTTGGGATATTAGCATCATATCAGGTGCCAATGGCAATTGAGTCAAGGGCTATGAGTGAACTGGTGGCACCATCTATTAGGACAATAGGAGTAAAAGTAGAGGGACGACCTATATCATGTATGTTAGCATATGTACTTGTTAGGCGAGTAGGTGGCTCGAAGTCATTCCTGGGTGTGAGAGACTCGATTCACCCTTGGGTGAAAGTATTTTGGGTTGGGGGTAAAGCATCTTTACTTGAGCATTTATTAAGAGAATCAATAGATGGATATTGTGATATTGGGCCCTCTTCCTAGCTTTAAAAATGGAAAAAAATGTCATTAACATCCTGGTCAGCTCGACATGGTTTTAACTTATGAGCATAGGATTGTCTGAGGTGTTTTTGAGGTGGAAATGTCAAGCTTTCAAGGTGTCACCTATATGAAGACCGAAATCGAAAGAGGTTTCTCAACCCGATCCCTTCGACACCTAAGTTAGTTATCCGAAAAAAGTGAGTATGATGATGAGTAGTAAAAAGTGATCTCCCCTTGACAACTGTGCCAAAATGAGTTTTTATACCCGATCATAAAGAGATAAAATTTTACATGGAATATCTTGCAAGAAAGCAGCCCTTAACCACTTCTAACAATCTTCACTTACCTTTTCTCCACGTGGACGATAGGGGTGGAGGTAGTGTATAAATGCCTATCTTGGACTATTGTTCGTGTGGATAGACCAATGGGGGTAGTATCTATCTCCTTTTAGTCTAAACACTACATGTAGGTCCTGCGTTGAATAATGATTGATTGATAATATTCTCCCCATCAAATATCGATGTAAGCTTCTTATAGTCTTTATGCTAGAAGATCATGATATAGGCAAATATAGAATGATAACTTTTCATTCTTTACATGTTCTAATCCTTAATCAATCTATGATTTAAAAATCAATCATATGATTTGAGAATCAATAAGCACATATCAAGTTTTTGATACATGTTGATTTATCGATCGAGTTTTAAAATCAGTTAAAAATGTTATTGCACTAATTCAACCCCCTTCCCCTCCTTAGTGCCTTTAAGATCCTAACAAAGGGTACAAGTCGAGACAATATTGGCATGCCAACATTCCTCAATAAATACTTTCAGATAACACTATGAGTTGAGTATCATTTATGAAGGTAATATTCTTCACCATTGAAGATAGAACACTATCATTGAATGAAAAGGAAGGCGAAAGCCCACCTCGAGAGTATCACAAGACAAGCTAATAGACCCATGAATAGAATCAAATGGACACTGACCAGGTTGGAGAACTTGCAAATCAAACTCAGATGGGATGAAATACCTAGCTCTTAGGCGATCCAAAAGAGGTGCACTCACTACTGAATCACAATCATAAAAGCTTCTCATAAACTCTAAATCCTGAAGAGCTCTCAAGTCAGCTAGAAAAACCTCTTTTGATGAAGAAGACTCAACCACCTCCACCGTTGGGATACCGGAAGATGGAGCACAAATCTTAACTGACTAATAACTAGAAGAGTGAGAATAATTTGTATAAGAAATGAGAGACATTCTGACCTAAAACAGAAGAGCAGGATTAATGCCAAAATGAAGACTGAACAAAGATGAATAAGAGATGCTCCTAAACCTTAGGGCAAAGCCAAAAGCTCCCAAGACTCCGAACTAGGAACTCTAAGGGCTTGAATGAAGGTATGAGCTCCACTAGAAGAGGAGCTTTATAAGGAAGAGACTTATCTCCCTCCTCTCATAATCTAACCTGGTGTCCCTTTGAAGAACACATCCCAAAAAGGGTAAATATAAGACCTACCATGGCAAAGAGAAAACTTAGCAACCCATCATTGTAGGAGAAACCCAAAATCTATAATGACGAAAGAGAGATTCAAAACTTGCTATGGCGAAAAGTCCAAAAATCGCCACAGTTGAGAGAGGACTTGACAAATTTGCCATGATAGAGAGATGGTCGAGACCTATCATGATGAAAGAAAATTGAAATTTGCTATAGTGGAGAGAAGGTCGAGACCTATCACGATGGGAGAATCCTGAAATCCACCATAACAGAAGGGAGATTCAAAACCTGCTATGACGAGAAAGTCTAAAAATCATCATGGTGGAGAGAAGACTTGGCAAATCTGCCATGGCGGAGAGAAGGCCAAGACCCACCGCGACGGAAGGGAGATTCAAAATCTACTACAGTGGGAAAGTCCGAAAACCTTCACGGTGGAGAGAGGACTTGGCAAATCCTCCATGTTGGAGAAAAGGTCAAGACTCGCAATGGCAGGAGAAACCCAAAATCTACCACAATGGTAGGGAGATTCAAAACATGTTATAGTGGAAAAGTCTGAAACCCTCCATGGCAGAGAGAGGACTTGGCAAATTCGCCACGCCGAAGAGAAGGCTGAGACCCGTCATAATGGGAGAAACCTAAAATACACCATGGCAAAAGAGAGATTCAAAACTCGCTCTGATGGGAAAGATCAAAATTTGCTATGGTCGAAGCATAGGTCGAGTGTGCTTAAGATGTGTGATTTGAGAAAACCCGCTCGACACCAAAATAAATTTGCTATGATAAAAGAGAAAGGTCGAATGAGCATGAGATGTGTGAATAAAAAACATTCAATCAACACCGAAATTTGTCATGGCAAAAGTACAAGGTCAAATATGCCCGAAACATGTGTGTCGAGAAATCTTGCTTGACATTAAAATAAATTCACTACAATAGAAGCTCAATGCTGAATATGCTCGAAACATGTAAGTTGATAAAACTCGCTTGACACCAAAATAAATTCACTATAGCAAATGTGAAATGTCGAATGTGTTGGGTCCAACGCATATGTGGGGTTGGACAATTGGGCCTATTGAGCCCAAATCACTAATTAAAAGGAGAGATATAGGGCGGTGAACGTAGGGGAGATAGCGGTGAATGCAGGGGAGATAGCAGTGTGTAGGTGAGCGGGTAGCGAGCGTGAGCAGAAAACGTGTGTAGTGAACGGCGGCAGCACACGGCAAAAGAGAGAGAGAAAAGAAGAGAGAGAGAGAATGAGAGAAAGATTAGGTTTTTGAGTTTTCTGTTTGACGATCGGTGGCCAAACGTTGTCAGTTTTGGCCCAAATTTTATGTGGAGAATCCTTGCAGCAAACTCTACAATCCTAATGGTATTGATCTATAGTTTACCTTCTCTAAGGTACTTTCCTACTATACCCACTGAGACCTAGAATTCTTTTTTGAGGAGATTCATCCTATATGATGATATGCTAGAGCCAAGATCTATGTTCTTGATGTTATTATGATCCTCTAGTTATTCTAGAGAAGATTTACTGTAAACTTGTTATCATTATTATTGATAGTGGAAGTTTGAGGTGGACTATGGTCCCGTGGTTTTTTTCACATTGAGTTTTCCACGTTAAAAGATTTGGTCTTACTGTGTGATTGATTAATTGCTCTATGGGTTTATGCTGTGCTGGTTGATATTTTCATTTGGATATCAAGTTGGTATTTTAATGATTAAATCCATTTTGATACACAAAGAGGGAAAATAATATTCCACTTTAATAGTTTTTTTTTTCCAACAGAACGTGCTCGAGATGTGTGAATAAGAAAAACTCAATCGGTATTGAAATTTACTACAATAGAAGTGCAAGGTTAAATGTGCTTGAGACGTGTGAGTATGGAATACCTGCTCGGTACCAAAATAAATTAACTACGATCAAAGCACAAGGTTAAATGTGCCTGAAACATGTGAGTCGAGAAAACTCGATCGACATTGAAAATTCACTACGGCAGAAGCGTAAGGTCGAATGTGCCCAAGATGTGTGAGTAAAATAAAACTGATCGATACCAAAATTTGATACAATAGAAACAAAAGACCAAACGTATATGAGACATCTTTATCAGAAAACCCTGACCCACAAAATGAAGTTCCCCTGATGGAAATATCGAATGACATACTTCGAATCACTCTTATTAGAGCCCCGAAGCATACCTACGAGAGAGAATAAATGATAGAAAATTTATCAATAGTTAACCTGTGATTACCACACAAGATCCATATTGTCTTTCATTCACGTACATATACGAAGAATCAAAATAGAGAAGCATATACTTCCTTTTCATTCATTATGACAATAAAGAGAAACACCAACCCTTTCTCTCCCTTTACGACAAAGAGAACAATCTTAACCTCCTTTTCCTCTTTTATAATAAAAAAAGATAATCACAAATTATCTTTCCCTCCTCGGAAAGTATGAAAGTGTATCCTGATCAAAGACAACTCGATGAAGAAAACTACTTTAACCCATATTTGGAAACCTTAGTTTTTACTAACTTGAATATTGAATGAATCGAGTCGAGAAATCTCTCGACCTTAGTCTTCGTGCATATGATACCTTAAAGAAATCTTTATGCTATAATCCTTCAATCTCGGATCTACCTCAATTTTATCACAAAGTCATATCAAAACCATCTCGGATCCACGTTGGAGTTACCCTAAATCCATCTTAGAGTCATATCCAGAGCTTGATATTTTTACATCATAATATTCCTACGCACACGATCTAAATCGAACTATCCGGATTCGCTCGAAGAACACGGCGCGTTGAGACTTGATCTGGTTGGCCACACCGCATCAAAGAAACGTGGAAGCCGAAAAGCCGTCCATCAAGCAGAGACGAAGCCGCGTGATGGAATACGAAGGAAACGGAGACCTTGTGCTTTGACCCTAAAAACCGCGGTTTTTAGCACCCCACCGCACCGCACCCCGCGTCGGCCGGTCCCCCTCGCAATCGTTTTCTCGTGCAGGGACCGCCGCGTGGGAATCGGTCAACGCATGGCTTTTCCTAACGTCAAGACGTGGGAGGAGGAGGAAACTCCCTGCGTCCTGTCCCGGTTGAGACAGCCCACGCGCGCACCGCCAGACTTTATTCCGAACGGAGCCCCTCGATCAAAGATGAACGGCTATGATGTCCTCAAAATTGGCGGACGTGAATGATCAAGCTGCCACAGCATAAGGTACGGTGTCGTACACGCCCAAACCGAAGCGGAAACAGGAGCCGGGCGCGGGAGTGGCCGATCCGTACCCGACTCGTCCCTCCTATTTGATCGCTTTGCGGCCCCCCTCCCTTTTCGTTCCGTTCCTTTAATTCGTTGTGTTGGGCTGCTCGTTTGCTCGCCTTTCGCATTATTTGCGCAACGCCTTTTGGTAATCGATTGATTTATGGCCCCGTCGCGACGCTGATAGGGTTCGATCTGCGGCGATGGAGATTGGGATCCGGCGACTGCGTGATAGGTCCGGGCGCGGCGGCGTCTTGGGGTCCGCTTCCTGGTCGTCCTCGAGTTCCCTCTAATCGAGGGCTTGCGAGGGCTTCGAGGTCGGATCGTTGATCCCCGGCGCGGAGGAGAATGGAGGAGGAGCGCAGCTCTTGGGTGCTGAGGGCGAAGTATTCCCACACGCCGCACCACCGAACGAGCTCGGACCCTGATGTGGTCCTGCTTCCGGATCCCAAGGAATCGAATTCGGATACCGCGTGTTTGCTCTCGGGCAGGTCCTCGGTCCGATCTGGCTCTGATCCCTCGCGGAGCCTGAAGAACTCGAGCGCGGAATCGTCGGCGAAGATATCCGCAAACGGGTCGAGTTCCCAACCTGATGATGGCGATCGATTGGACTTGAAGAAGGCGGAGAACCGGAGCGCCAGGTGTTCTGATTTCTCCTTCTATCCGGAAGGAGTCCCATCTCGTTCTATCGTGGTTGCGACCTCGAAGTTTCCGGTTTCTCATCAGAAAGCCGGGAGCTTGAATTCTACGATGGGCGCTGCTTCTTCTGGAAGGGTTAAACCAGATGCCAACTCCCGCTCGAGTTCCCAACCTGATGATGGCGATCGATTGGACTTGAAGAAGGCGGAGAGCCGGAGCGCCAGGTGTTCTGATTTCTCCTTCTATCCGGAAGGAGTCCCATCTCGTTCTATCGTGGTTGCGACCTCGAAGTTTCCGGTTTCTCATCAGAAAGCCGGGAGCTTGAATTCTACGATGGGCGCTGCTTCTTCTGGAAGGGTTAAACCAGATGCCAACTCCCGCTCGAGTTCCCAACCTGATGATGGCGATCGATTGGACTTGAAGAAGGCTGAGAGCCGGAGCGCCAGGTGTTCTGATTTCTCCTTCTATCCGGAAGGAGTCCCATCTCGATCTATCGTGGTTGCGACCTCGAAGTTTCCGGTTTCTCATCAGAAAGCCGAGAGCTTGAATTCTACGATGGGCGCTGCTTCTTCTGGAAGGGTTAAACCAGATGCCAACTCCCGTCACGAGCGGGAGTCGAAATCCAAGCAAAGGTCAATATCACCTCTTCCAACCACCGTCCTCTCCGAGGTCTTTAAAGAAGCTCGTTCGATCGGAAGGAGATTCTCCACCCCGCCGCCTTCGAGGAAAAAGTGCGATAAAGCTCGTGCGCATCACGAGCTTGATTGGAGAACAGCTTTGGAACTGAGGAAAGCCTTTGATAAGTCGAGGCCCAGGAAGGGAACTTCTTGGGCGAGGTGCTTCGACCATGGGGGAGGGAAGGTCACTGCCTTGGAGACGACCGAGAAATGGAATGCCGATCTTTCCCAATTGTACTTTGGGCTTAGGTTTGCCTGCGGTGCTCACAGTAGGCTATACCACGGTGTCTTTAACGATAAGCCTGTTGCTGTGAAGATGATTAGTCAACCCGATGATGACGAAAATGGAGTGATGGCTGCACGACTGGAGAAGCAGTTCACGAGAGAAGTGACAATGTTATCACATCTCGATCACCGCAATGTGATTAAGGTGCATGCCTTCTCTTAGGTTCCGCCTTCTTCTGGTTACATATACCACTTCTCTATCATGTAGTTCTGCATCCAACCTGGTCATAATTAATGATAACACTATACTATAATCTGTCATATATATTTTGTCTTGGTTCTCCATGAGCTTGAGCAACATTTGACTAATCCTGGACTTTTCTGTAAGCCAGATCAAAGGTTAATCTAATAGGTTTTCCTGACAAAATTCTTAACTAGAATGTCTTGTGAAGTAATTTTTTTGATAACTTCATGATCATTAGAAAGCTTGCCTCTAAATAAATTAAGTAAATTAATTGGATTATTTTATTGATCATGTATTCAAAACATATCTATGATTGCTAATTTTATCTTATTATGTGCTAGATCTTGAATGTTTTCCATGAACCGTCATTTCTAAACAGACAAGTGCATTTACCAGAATTTTGTTGTTATGCACAAAGGAGTCATTAATATGCTTAGGATTTTCTTTGGGCTTTTTCTATACCTTTCACATACTAAGTTGGTTAATTATTTTTCTTTGATCTCAAGTACTTCAAAATTCTGGACTGAAGAATCCTCCTTTTGATGATCTCAAATTCCAACATCCTTGCTTCTCGTGGAACCAAGACTCTGCAAAGGGATTATAAATAACTTTCCCTTAAGTTGATACCTTTACATGACACCTGTGACTGATGCTATGTTGTAGACAGAATATAATGTAATGCTATGTTAGGGCAAGGATTGAAGGTTTCTATAAGCTATAACTAGTCAAGGGCTGGTCTTCTATAGAACTTTATATATGCACTTAGTACTCATTTGTAGGACTCTATTCTGCCACTTGGTGATGCACTTCATACTCTGATATAAAGAGAAATGTGGGCATGTTATAACATATGCAATTACAATACAAATGTGGGCTATCTTAGGATGCCTCGTCCCCTCGTGTTGCTACAATCATTTTGCTTTTTCACTAGAGCACTGTCAAGGGACCAAATATGACAACTTTTGCTATATTATTTTTTTGCTTTTTCACTAGAGCACTGTCAAGGGACCAAATATGACAACTTTTGCTATATTATTTTGGTATGAGGCATGTTGATTGTTGATAAATATCATAGGTACACATTGCTCATTTTGAAGTAACCTATCTTGTCACCAGCAACATCAACATAATATGAGATTAATAAAGTGAAACAAATCAACTAACTACACCGTAAGCTTCTAGAATTGGTTAACTTAGTGCACTTTTATTTGCTCTTATATTTATGCCATCTGACTACTTATCAACTCCTATTTATCTACCACATAAAAACTAGCATAATCAATAAGACAGTAGATGGTGACAAGTGACATTTAGATTTATAAGCTGTTAGTACCCTTATTGCTTCGAAGAATAAATTTGTATAAATAATGTTGAGCAAGGTAACATTTTCTGTGAAATCTGAATGCTCGAAGTAGGGATGTTAGTTATGTGTTATGACTGTTACATCACCACCGTCACAAAGTTTGATTGAAATAGTTTATGGAATTTGACTAGTCAAGACAGTGGCATGATGTTAACCTTATTTATTTATTTACAAACACTATGCTAACCTTGCTCGGTGATTATCTCTGGTGTAATGCAGCTTGCAGGGGCTTATAAACAGCCACCAGTCTTTTGTATCATCACTGAGTATCTTTCTGGAGGCTCTTTAAGAGCATTTCTGCACAAGCTTGACCACAAATCTCTTCCTTTACAAAGATTAATTGCAATTGCCTTAGATATCGCACGAGGAATGGAATATGTTCATTCACAAGGGGTTATCCATCGTGACCTGAAACCTGAGAACATTCTATTTGATCAAGACTTCTGCATTAAAATTGTTGATTTTGGAATAGCATGTGAGGAAGCATATTGTGACGCACTTACAGAGGACCCTGGAACTTATCGCTGGATGGCACCTGAGATGATCAAACATAAGCCTTATGGGCGGAAAGTTGATGTTTACAGCTTTGGCTTACTTCTGTGGGAGATGGTGACAGGGACAATTCCATATGAGGATATGACACCAATCCAAGCAGCTTTTGCAGTGGTTAATAAGGTATATTTTTGCATCATCATAATATTTCTGTCTAAGTATAACTACTTTCAGATCATAATCAAACTTCTTTCTGTTTTGTTACACTTTGATACTAGAATTAGAAATAAACTTCTTGTTCGACAATCATGATAAGCATTTGTTATAAGTCAACAAAGACGATTTTTCCTAAAAAATTCTAGTGTAAGAAAGCCAGTTGGGTTTGTAAATATATGTATGCTTAAAAAAGCTTTAAAAAGACAACCATGCATACACAGGCATGCAGGTGTATGGGAGAATAATTGTAATACCACCTCTTATGAAAAAGACTCATGCTATGAGAATAATTGGTGATGACAATCTGAAATCCTCCTGAAAATTTTGCTATGAAAATTACAGAGTTAAAGAATACACCTGGAATGAGAAAGACAAATTAGCATGGGTTTTGGGGTCCATCCTCCCTTATTATCTGAGGATGGTTTATGAACTTGCTTTTGTAATAGCATTAGTATCATGGTGTTTCCATCTTGTTCATAAGGTGTTATGGATAATACCACTCATTTTCTATTTATATAGTGAACAAGAATCAATAATCTTTCCCCAAAATTTTGTGGCTTGCTTTATCGTAAAGATACTATTCATTGACTATGTGAAGATTCCCCCAGCAGAAACGAAAAAAGAAAACACACACGCACACACTAAGGAAACCCTCCACAACCCAGCCACCCAAAGCTGAAACCAGGAAAAAGGTTCATGTGTTACATTTATATATGTACCACTTTGATTTCATTTTTTTTCCATAAAACTACCAGGGTACAGTAATCTAATCATTGGTTATTTTCACTTGATATATTTATCATGTTCTTGAATGGTTGTCCGTGCTTTTACATCTTTATCAATTATAAATGACTTTGATTTTGGTTACCAAAGGAAAGATTTTAAACTTTTGCATAGTAAATTTTAGCTGTTGTTGTCATTATTGGATAAGGTTAACTCTGCTTTATCATGTTCCATAATCTAATCTTAGTTTCCATGTCTTCTTGAGAAGTAGAGGTATCTGATGCTCAAAGTATATTCTTAATGTTTCAGAACTTGAGGCCAATCATTCCTCTTGATTGTCCTTCACCTCTTCACGCCCTCATAGAGCAATGCTGGGCAGTAGTTCCCGATAAGAGGCTCGAATTTTGGCAGATTGTAAAGGTATTGGAGCAGTTTCAATCTGCTGTCACTCAGGATGGAACATTAAATCAGCTTCAACACTTGACCTGCCAGGATCACAAGAAACGGTTACTCGATTGGATCCAAAAGCTCAGAACTCCCTTGCATGCAAATAGCTCAAAACCCCGATTGCCCTAACTTGTATAACTTGTCTACCTGCGCGCTATTGGATTTTTGCTCCTCCATTATGGTGTTTTGTAGCTCATCTAGTAACAGAGTATACATACACCATGGTTGATGTCAAAATTTTCTCTCATTTGCGGCTAAGCTTCTTTCAGCCTCTCCAATGTGATAGGACTCCTGCATGCATCCATGTCCATGATAAACAGTCGATGCCAATGTCCATATTGTACTGTAGTATGAGGAAAGTATTAGTCTTACTAGGTCAATTTTTTTTATCTAATTTAGATTTGTTCATCAGATGTATAAAAATCTTGTTATTCCCTCTTTTTCTATTAGGATCTTGAGAATGCATTGCGAAATGGTCGACGCAGATGTTTGCTACTGATCTGTGTGTTACATTTGGTTTTTACGAACCAAATGCTGACATCACCCCTGACCTGCCAGCGGGCTTCTGAAAAGATGCTGACGTGGGTAATACTTATTATGTCTTGTTGGTAATACTTATTATTGTCTGGCTTAATCACTATAAACTTTACAAACTTTAATTTTCTGATAATAAGTCTCCCATTTCTTTAAACGAACAACACATATCTCAATCGCGCTTCCCATTTCTTTAAACCAAGTCATCGTCTCCCCTGTAACCGCCTCCCTCCTCCATCATGAGTCTGTTGATCTTGTCCTCCCTCTCTCCGTCGTCCTCTCTCTTCGAGGAACCCTTACTCGCCCAGTCCTTTCTCTCCCTCCCCCCTTCGATCTCGTATGGGGGGAGGTTCGGGTTCGGCCCCTCGTCGGTGGGCGACTCAATGATCGTGGTGAACACGCCGAGCCAGGATCTGCTCCTCACCAACTTCGCCTACTGCTCCTCCACGGATCTTGACAAGTACGCCGCACCCGGGTCCAAGAACGTCCTCGTCCTCGTCCTCGTTGGATATTCGGTTGTCCTCACCCTACTTTATCCTTCTTCTTGTTCGTCTTTATGATTTGCATTGCTAAAATTACGGATTGAACTTGTATCCACCGTGTTCTTTTTGAGATTATCTTGGGATCTTGTCACCATGAAATTTGACAACGCAATCGGTCGCACTCTAATTTTCAAGATTTTTGGTTTCTTGGATTAGGAATGTTGAGTTGATCTTCGTATTAGCACCTTCTGTTCATGACTCTTCCGACTTCTCATCAAGAATGACCGGAGATCCGGTTGGTCGTACCTTAATTTTCAAGATTTCGATTTCTTGATTTTGTAATGTTGATTTGGTAACCGGATGCTACTCTTACTCTGTTCATGATTCTTCCGGCTTATCATCAAGAAAGATTGAGGATACAGTTGGTGACACTTTTTGTGGGAAGCCCTCGCTTTTGTTCTTTCAGATTTGTTCCTCCGGATAAATTTAATCTGGCACTGCTCACTTTAGAGTTGGATTTTGTTAAAGGAAAAGACTAATAGAACTGAGCAAGGTTTTCTTGAAACTTTTGTGTTAATTGTATTTCATGATTGAATGCTGATATCATAATCTACAAGTCTTGTTTATGTTGTAGTTGGATGCTGTACTTGTCTCTCAACTTCAGAAAAAATTTATTGACCAGGTGACACATCCATACCATTTTTTTGAATTTACTTATATATCTACTAACATCTTCTATACACACACACACACACACACACACACACACACATATATATATATATATATATATATATACCACGTATGCTTATGTGGCTTAGCTACTTGGCTGATGTTGAATTTCTTTTTTATATCGGCCTTTAAATTAAATATTCTGAATACTGATAGTTTCTTCTTTTTTTTTAATTTATTGTGCTCTATTTATGCAGGGAGAATATTAAGATATGTTTTTTGAGTATTTTATGTAAGAACTTGACTAGATTAATTGTGTAGAATTTTGTAGAATAATTTTTCACGTATGTTTAATGGTCTCCATTTAGATGTCTATAGTTGAGCGGACCACTTTCATGGAAAGTGGCGGTTTAGTTAAATTTGAGAATATCTGAGACTTGTTTATAACTTGAACTAAGTAGCAGAAATTTTGGGCAGCTTTATTTGGTATTTATAATTTGTTTAAGGTGAGATTTTTTTGGCTAAACTGAACTGATTGTTTGATCATAGTGAACTATGAATGCCTCAAGGAATAAATCAAAAGGAGTTGGAAGCTATAATCCTTTAGGCAGTACCTACAGAACTGGAAATCCATTAATTCTTTTTATGAAGACTTTAAGAAAGTAAATGTGAAATATAAAGAAAATGAGATTAATGCAAAAAAAGAACGAGAAAGAGAGGACTGCTGTATTATGCCTACTTCCTTTTAAGAAAATGAAAGATAAAAGACAAAATACACATACATACGGAAAGTGAACATCTTAAAATCTTTCATCTTTACGGCATCTTTCTGTTGCTATGCAACTCAATGACATGTAAGTGAGATGCTAGTTGTTCGATAAACTAAATAGACATGATTGAAACTGTTCTCTTGTATACATAAATGCGTACTTGTATGTATACACACGTTTGTGTATGTATGTATATATGTACATATGTATTTATGTATATATGTGTGTGTGTGTGTATATGTATACATATACATAGATACATATGTATAAATAAATATATATATATATATATATATATATATATGTAAGTATGTATATATATATGCACATATGTATATATATATATATGTGTGTATATGTATATATGTCTAAGTTATATTAAATTGAAATGAGGCTTGTTTTGGTCTAAGTTAAGTCTTACTGATACATGATTTTTGTTTAATATTGTTAGATACTCTTTTATGGATGTTTATAGTCTTCTATTGGAATAAAAAGATTCCAGAATCCAGATACATTGTATGCGGGACTCATTTGTGTAGATAGTGCTATAATGGGTTAGCTTGAGTGGAGGTCGAATCCTTTTAATAAAGAAAGTATGCTTTAAGTTATATTAGGGAGAATATTAACTGGTTATTTCTCTTTGCTTTCAAATTGATATTCTAAGTGGAAAGGAAACGTAGGTTGAGTAATAATAAGTGGAGGAGTATCTGCTTCCATAAAAACAGATTGTTGGAGAATGACTTAAAAGTTATGTAAGTTCATTTTTGGCTTCCAGACCTTATCACTTTTCTTTTTGGTTTGTTTTATTTCTCTTCCTTAACCCATGTTTCTTGTTTTCTTTCTATTTTTTTGTCTGCAATGAATTTAACCTCTGCAACTAAAAACTTTACCAGACATTTCAATGACAAAGTTATCAACAATGTGAACCTTCTTCAGATAAAAATTCAAGATCAATTTCTTAAATATTAATCCACCAAAATCTGATCTTCCAATGCTAATTTCCAAAGTGGTTATGTTATTTCAATTTTGTGGCAAATGTTCTACAATTATATTGTTGAGCCACACCAAAATCGCTGATTGTTCTGATATCTTGAATGAGATCTATTGTGGAATTATTGTTATTATTAAGTTTATATCCCTCTTGCGTGAATGGATCCACTTTTGAAGACTTGGGGATGAGTGAAATTGTTAAATACGCATATAATGGCTCTCAGTTGAACCATTATTTATCCATATACTAAATGGTTTCATTTTCAGGATATTTAATTAGTATATTACCAAGGTTAAGCATTATTTTGTACTCGTTTTGTTGCTTATTGTATTACAATAAGAATCATCCTAACACATTATAGTCCTACCTGTGGCTTCTATAATAGCCAAGCTCTGGGATTTGGTACAGAGTTTTATCTTGCGACTATCTGATAATTCATTTAATAACAGGTGAAAGAGTCTCATTTGAATATTTTGGAACAAACTATATATTTATAGTTAATCAAGCTCTAATAGTGGGGGCCAAGATGAATCCAAAGGTATGGATAGAGGAATAATATCCACATAGACATATTTTGTGTTTGGTTCTCCAAATTCAGGCATTAAGGTTTTTTTATATTTTTGTTTTATTTAATCTTTTAGCAATTTTTTTTAGAGTATAATCTTTTCCATAGGTAAATCATGATAACATTTTTTATATATTTACACAGTTAATCAGCGTGAAGCTGCCAGCAGCAAAATTTTCCATCATAAAGAGTTCAACTTTCAGAAGCTAGGAATTGGAGGACTAACCGTTGGATTCATTGAAATTTTTCGACGAGCATTTGCTTCTCGAGTTTTTCCTCCCCATGTTGTTGATAAGTTATTTTTGTGCATACTTTTAAGTTATCAACATAAAAAATGTCTAAGTCTTTATTCCTTTCTGATTGTTATATCCTCGAGATTAGGTATCAAGCATGTGAAATGAATGTTGCTTTATGGACCGCCAGATGCGGAAGCTGTTGAATGGCAAGGAGCTAAAGGTTTTTCACTTTGTGATTAAACAATATGATTCTACTTTCAATTAAAGCTTTAGCTTATATGTTTACTTTGTGATTAAACAATATGATTCTATTTTCAATTAATTGCTTTAGCTTATATGTTTAAGCAAATTTATGCATTTCTTTTGATTCTATTGACATTGTCATCATAAATCTTATGACTTGCCATGCTTAAATAGCTCTATTGGTATAGTCTTGTGCCATCATAAATCTTATGCTGCCTTATGCTTAAATAGTTGACGGTTTTCTTTTTAGGAATCAAATTTGTGTTTTCAACTTATATATGAAAATCATATATCTTTATCTGATAATAATTATGACTCTAAATAAAATACATTAGCACTTCGATTAATCCGACATTGAGTACTTAATTAAGATTAATTTATAAGGGTACATTGGTTGTATTAATATTAACTTTAGTTTGAACATTTTTGTCAGTGATTTAGGTCAAATGAAATTGATAAATTAGTTCGCTTATCAAACTCGGGTCATGATAATATTTAGCTTAGTTTTTTATATTTTAGTTGGGTTAACTATAGATGGATATTGTTGTAGGTGCAAACTGAGTATGAGTATTCTTGAACTTTTTGTTAATTGATTATGGTATAGATATAAGGTAGATCACTCAACAGTTAATGTCTAATTTATAATATAGATACAAGTTAGGTATGGGTCAAACTATGTTAGGATTATTTTTTAAAGAAAATAACTGTATTAAAAACTAACCATGTGAGTACAAAATACTTGTGAGGTCATGGTAATAGGGCAAGTCACCATTCCATGTACAAGAGACACCCTTATTTCTTGCAACACATACAAGAGAATGTGCATCCTTTTTACATTCTTTGTACAAAATGCCACATAGATAGCACGATGCGATAGAGCCTATACGATGCAAACACATAGCGAAGCTCATCGTATTCACAGTCATCATATTAAGAAGAATCTTACGACCAATAATAGTATGGTGGTAGTTGGTCACACTTCTCCGAACAGTAATACGGTGATCAATCTTATGATCAGAGCAATAAATCAATGGTGAAAATAGAAGTTCTGACATTATCCATGCTCCGTACCAGTACACGCTACAATCATCCTTGCTCTAGGAGCTGTCTCGGGCACATGTGGTTTACAATGATTAGACTATAATCATCACTACATTGATGTATTAATGATATATGGTATATCAATATATTATATCGTGGGATCATTTTTAGGATTGAGTTTAATAAACATATCAAATTGATATACAAGTATATAAGATCAAGATCTCGATCCATTGTCCATGTGGAGTTTCGTCATTCTTTTTTTTTTAGAGTAAAATTAGGTATATCCAACAGAGGTGTTATTGAGGAAGAGGTTTCACGGCATGCGGCAGTGGCTCTTGAGCAAGGAAGAGGTTTCTATTTACTGTTTTTTTTTCTATTTATTTTTATTTTCTTAGTTTGCAGGCATTCACTAAAGTTTTTATGTTTTACATTAAATATTTTTTTATCAGCCATTATAAAAATCCCAGAACAAGTGCTTAAATCTTTGGAAGCTGATAGTTTCAGATGAGTTGGGAAGTTTAGATCATAGCTGGCTTGTGCTTTGTGCTGCTTATTGTGTTGGCGCAGAAGATCTTGGTGACCTCTTTCTACATTAGAATTCTTCTTTTGAAAGGAGAATTCAGTTTATCAGCAAATGCTTCCACTTGTTTAATTGTTATGATGCATCTATTCTGGAACTGATATTTGAGATATATTCCTGTAGTTTTAAGCAGACATCAGTTATTTGGGTATTGATTTAGTCATCCTTTATTTTATTGAATGGCATCATGGCCAGCGTGCAGTTTAGTACTTGATTGGCACCTCTGCTCTCACCTGTTGTTTTGTCGATCTGGATGATTGTTTCTTTTTTGTTTAACATTATTCTTGATCTCATGAATCAAGTTGGTAGGCTCTCTCAAAAAAGTTGTTTCTAAGATTGGCAATAATGCGGAGTTCTTGTGTCATTACTCTTATCTTCTAATCAAAATAGGATACTTCATCGGCTGTTTAGGATTTTAAATCCTCTCCTTGTCATTGGAAATTTTTCTATCTTATGTTGACGATGATATAGTTATTCTTCAACCATTTGTGTTTACGGCCTCTAAGAAGATGATGTTTCAACTGCTTGTTTGTTTCCTTGTTCTTTATTATGTTGACAATGATATAGTTATTCTTCAACCATTTGTGTTTACGGCCTCTACGAAGATGATGTTTCAACTGCTTGTTTGTTTCTTTGTTCTTTATTATGTTGACGATGATATAGTTATTTTTCAACCATTTGTGTTTCTGGCCTCTAAGAAGATGATGTTTCAACTGCTTGTTTATTTCCTTGTTCTTTATTATGTTGACAATGATATAGTTATTCTTCAACCATTTGTGTTTACGGCCTCTACGAAGATGATGTTTCAACTGCTTGTTTGTTTCCTTGTTCTTTATTATGTTGACGATGATATAGTTATTCTTCAACCATTTGTGTTTCCGGCCTCTAAGAAGATGATGTTTCAACTGCTTGTTTATTTTCTTGTTCTTTATTAATGAATGTAAGTAATATTTACCTCATGTAGGCCTTTCAAATAGGGAGTGAGATATCAGCATCGACTGCAAAGCTTCTTTGATGCTGTCCCATCTTCATCATCACTACAGTAAGATGACTTGGATGAGGCCTCCAAAGGAGGGGTGAAGTCGACGATACGAACGATGTTGGATAGGCCTTGGAAGGAAGGGTATGTGTCTTGGTACTTGAGGAGGTCGGTGGCAACCATCGAACTCAGAGTCCTAAGCATAAATTCTTCCCTTTGAGACCTCATCCAACATCGCTCAATAGCCGAATGCTCATGGACACCCTCTTTCGTGAATCAGGAAGAACATATTTTTGCAACCCAAAGCAGAAGTTAAATAGACAAAAGTCGTTCTACTGAATCACTACTATTACGTGATCAAACATGCATGATTCATGCATCGCAAGAATACGAAGTTTCAGTTCATGAATCGTGCATGTTTGTTCACGTAACAGTAGTGATTCGGTTGAAAGGAGCAGTAGTTATCACCTGAAACCAAATTAATACTAATAATTCTTTATTTATTATGATAACAGTACAAATGTAGACAAGGCAGACACAACCCTATCCCATCTGATATCATGACACACTGATAAACGATTAGCCATTGCAAGCCCCAAGTTATTTACTCGAACATAAATCCACTCTTTATATATTGTCATTACTAGCTAAGAAGCTGTCACTAGCCACATTGGCAGTCAACACAGGCGCAGGAAGGACCACACTTGCAGTCTCCCTCCGTCTCGGCAGCTGCTGGGGCATCGACTACAGCATCCAAGTAGCTGTAAGAGATGACATGAAAGAAACGTAAGTAGTTACTCTGCTTTAGATGGCTTACTTTTAATCATCCTTACTAATTCATCAAGAGGTAATATGTGTTGTCTCAGAGAACCTCTCTCTCTCTCTCTCTCTCTCTCTCTCTCTCTCTCTCCTAATCAAATTAAAAGAATTTGCAGACCATAAGATTCTCGTGTTCCTGAAAATTTTAAGGTAATATAGTGGGGTATAGTACAACGGGATACGCCGCCCATCGGTAGGTTTGATCATTACTTTGAAAATAGTTTTAAGCTATGGCATGGAGTTCCACATCACTCAAAAAGAAATAATCGCAGATATATTCTCTGTTTTTTTTTTACTTCTGTTTTGAGTTGTTTTTTCAAGAATAAAAGGATCATGTTTGCTGAGTCATCATGTTGTGTGGAATTTCATCATGCGGACAAGATCAATAATACCTCTTATCGGTCGCAACAGTCTCGGTAGCGTAGCTGTTTCCCTTCTTCCTGCAGGAGCAAACCCAAGTTCTTGTGGTCAATATTAAACTCAACCCTCATGCATATTTGTTGTGTGTATGGCAAAGCGGTGGGAGGGCGGGGAGGAAGAGAACTTACACGCACTGGCTCTTGTCAGCGCAGTCGCAGTTGCCGCAGGTCGACATGTCGAGAGGCAACAAGCACAACGGCTCAACAAATTGTGGTGTGGTATGCGTTCCTGGTTAGACGCTCGGTCGGGGGGGGGGTTATTTATAGCCGGAGACGGCCCGATTACGTGAGGGATTGGAGCGACGGACCACATTCAGTGTCTGTGCTCCACACACGCCACCGGGAGAAGCATCCAAAGGAATCTCCATTATGGGAGAGCGGTAGACTTCCTTCCACCTCTCGTGTCAGCATCATCTTCCTGATCTTTTTTTTTTGTGTTTCCCCTTCCCGATGCGGGGTAGAAAGGCAGACCGCTCTGACACGGAAGCTTTCTTTTCTTTCGTCGTCTTCTCGTGTCTGAGTGCGGTGATCGTGTTCAGTCGGCCTCTTTTACTTTGGATTCCAAGTCTGGTTTAGTTAGATCAGACTTTGACACGGAAGCTCTTCTGTACGTCGGATTCCGTCCTCCTCTGTACTTTGGGTTATAATTCTGGAGTCCAATAGGTAATTCGTTCATCTGCTTTCATTTTTTTTACTGGGATTTGCCTTCTTTCACGACGTAAACTTTCTTTTTTTTTATCCTTTTTAACAATCAAAATATAAATAGTTTTAAAAGTAATATTAGAAATTAGAAAATTATGAATACTATAAAAAATAAAAAAAAAATCATATAATTAATTATGAAGACAAAACATCATATAGTAATACCATTTATATATTATAAATACGAATAATAAAATCGTTAAATAAACTCATTAGTGATAAATATTAATTAAACCCAATGTCATTGCAGTGATGCACCAAATAGTAAAATACTATACTTTAACTAAAAAATTTTGAAGTTAGATTATATTGATTCTATTCAAGATCATTTTAATAATTAGTCATATACTTACGAAATCACCATTTTATTACATCTTTATCATATTTATTTTTTAAAAAAAATATGATTAATTTTGCTTAATAATTCTATTTATAACAAAAAGAAATATTTATTCATTACTATTGTTTATTGAGGGATGAGTGCTCTACGAGAAAAACTAAAAGTAAATACTTTAAGTCATTTATCCTTTTTTCCTTCGTATTTACATTTTTTTTTCCTTGTATCAAATTTATTTATATTTGAGTGATTTTCCGTTGTGTTCTCTGGGGACAAAAGCCAAGGTGTATTGGTTCTCTGATGCCATCTACCCATCTGGTTTTATTGTGTGTTCCGCCTAAACTTGATGACGACATCTGTATCTTATTCATAGCTCTAAGCCATAACATGAACATTAAATCATACTGATGCGTGGGGTGGGGGAGAAGGTAGGAATCAAATTACCAGCCAAATAAGACAAGAAAAGGTAAGCTAAAAAAGCGGCCGACATACCAGCAAGAACTCGAGGCAGGACGGATCTGAAGATTCGCACCAAAGTCGTATGATTACTTTCTTTTTCTTTTTTTGTCTCGCCTTGTTTGTTCAATTGCCGCCAGCTACAGGCGGACAAAGTATGTTACGTAAATTTCTCTCGTCTCGTTTGCTCGTCTTCGTCGCAAAAAGATCTCGAATCCTGGAGGGTGGACTAAACTTAGCATGTTGCTCGTCTTCGTCGCAGCACCTTTCACCTTTTTAATCAGAAGATAACCACCTCAGGTTTCCGGCTCGCCCTTATCTACTACTTGTCTGACTTGATATCATTATTTAAAAGCAAAACAATATTGTTTTTAAGCAAAAATGCTCAACCATACCTCTCGGTTGTGGCTGAACCAAAATACTACCATTCAACACGAGAACGTCGCTGGTCTCTGAAAAAGAAGGATCATCGAACCATTGGATCTTGCAACAAACAAGATGAAAAAAAGTTCTTAAATAAATACATAAGTAGGGACAAGAAAGATGCTAGACCTGCGTTAATTTGCAGGTCTCCGAATGCCTTAACTGCTCTCCTGGACCTGCACCTGGACAGAGGTTTCACAAGTTAAGGTCAAAAGCAAATATACACACCTGGTAGGGACATTGCCGCCCTGAGCTGGTTGGATTCAGATCCGCCAACCATCGCCTAAAAAACCTTTAGGAAATACATAATCCAGCAAGGACGATCATAAAACTTGTAAATCGTAGCAACATTGATTCAAAGTTATTTGAAGAGATGATAATCTAATGGAACTTGGCAAGCATATATAAGAAGTCCAAGAGAATTTTATATTTATCCTACAATTAATTGCCCTGTTAAGTATATATTCATGCTTCTATTCATTTAGACTTTATAAGTAGTAATATAAAAAATGGACATGACTAATACTACTCTAGCCTTTTGTACACCTCTTAAGAGTTAAAAGTGGGTACCAGCTAAAACAAGATACAAATCTACATGCATGTTCGTTTACCTTCTTGGCATCTTCCTTGTTCAATTTTGGAACATGATATGTAACAGAGAATGCATCACATATACCAAGAGACTCCAGAAATTCCATCTCGCTTGTCGTCCCAAGTACCAACACGTTCTTACCCTGAACAATAATTAAGACATGGCAAACATACAAAAGGCAACACAATTCAGCATGCAATTTTTAAATGTATGCCTTGTGTATATAACAAACAAAAGAGTTATACATAATGCATAGTTCACTGATAAAAAAAATCACAATAAGCAACTTTGGCACAGTTGAAACTAGAGATAACACATAGGTCACTTATAGTTTAGTACATGAAAAGACAAGCACACATAACATAGCTTTCTTTCTTTTTTTTTTCGTTACCGAGTTTGAGAGGAGCTTAATACAGTAAACAAGAACAGAATCTTTGTAGGAAGCCATTACAGGAGAACCGGTAATGTCTGTGAAATCAAATTCGAAAAACATGGTCCAATAACTACATACTCTAATAACCTGAAGCATTGAACATTACAAAAAGCATCGAGTCACAGTAAGTTAATACAGATACAAACCAAAAGAACAAGCCCTGTAATACAAGATTATTTCCATTTGTCAGTGGATGTTAGTCAAGAATCAGCCAACTAGCTAAGCAACATAAGCAAGTTGGTCATACCATCATATACTGCATGCAAATATATATATATATATATATATATATATATAATCATAGAAGATGTTAGCTGGTCGATATCTAAGTTAATTCAAAAAAATGGTATGGATGTGTCATCTGGTCAATAAATCTTTTTTGAAGCCATTGAGCGATAAATACAGCATCCAACTACAACATAAACAAGATTTGTAGATTATAATATCAGCATTCAAACATGAAATATAATTAACGCAAAAGTTTCAAGAAAACCTTACTTGCTCAGTTCTATTAGTCTTTCCTTTAACAAAATCCAAACTCTAATGTGAGCAGTGCCAGCTTAAATTCATCCCGAGGAACAAATCTGAAAGAATATACTAGAAGAGCAGCACAACTCATTAGACTAGACATGTACGAGTGCTAGTTGGTGTGGAGAACACCTGTTAACTGAGATTTGATCACCAGATGAAACTCTTATATGCTGACGTTGGATGGCATTCAACGCAATATGATAGATAGAAATGTTCTGATGACCAGTATTTCTTTGTTAAGGTTCACATCATTCAACAAATATCTACCTGTAATTGAATTAGATCAATCTTCTGTCCGAGTAGCAAAACAAGAAGAAAGTTATACCAACGCCAAGAACAAATGCGAGGGCTTCCCACAAAAAGTGTCACCAACTGTATCCTCAATCTTTCTTGATGAGCAGTCGGAAGAATCAAGAACAGAGTATGTAAATCCGGCTATCAAATCAACATTACAAAATCAAGAAATCAAAATCTTGAAAATTAAGGTACGGATCTCCGGTCATTCTTGATGAGAAGTCGGAAGAGTCATGAACAGAAGGTGCAAATACGACGATCAACTCAACATTCCTAATCCAAGAAACCAAAAATCTTGAAAATTAGAGTACAACCGACTGCGTTGTCACATTTTCGTGGTGACAAGATCCCAAGATAATCTCAAAAATAACACGGTGGATACAATTTCAAACCGTAATTTTAGCATGCAAATCATAAAGGCGAACAAGAGGAAGGATATCGTAGGGTGAGGACAACCAAATCTCCAACGAGGACGAGGACGTTGTAGGGCGAGTAAGGGTTCCTCAAAGAGAGAGGGCGACGGGGAGAGGGAGGAAAAGATCAAACCAGGCACACGGTGAAGGAGGAATGACGGTACAGGGGAGCCGATGCCTCGGTTTAAAGAAATGGTAAGCGCGATTGAGACACGTGCACGGGTTGATGAGGAAACTTCAAGATTAGGGCCCAAACAAATGGACGGTGAGATTGTCTGCCCATCAAACATTCCATACGGGCCAAGACAAAGCTTGACTCCTCCTTAGCAGGCCGGCCCATATTATCCGTAAATAAACAAAACGAAGTTCCATTGGAACCTAAATATATCATTTAATGAGTTCTGAAAACATGAGAATTGAAAAGTCACATTCTGGATCTAGACCACGTCATGACCCACGCTGCATCACGCACCCACCAAATCAACACGAGAGCTGCTTTCCCACGTTGAGCCGGAGCCCGTATAGGGAGGTGCCCCCTCGCCAAGTCCCGTCTCGGAAAGCTCGGGACAACGCCGCATGGCACCGTTCCGTGCATACTGGACGACGGTCACACGAAGGTATCATCTAATCACTCGGGGGGATCAATTGTCATGCTAAATCTACGTATGATTAATCCTCGGGCAACGGCATAAAAACTTCAATCAGCACCCGGTCAGGGGAGGAAAAGAGAGGTGAACATAAAGAAACCATTGACTTAATCTTCGAGGGGCCTAAGTCGAGAACTCCCCCGACCAGAGCCCGTGTGCAAGAACTCGATCACCCCCGAAGGCAATCGCCCCGACCCTCGATCCAGCTCGGCCTAAGCACTCCTTGCAAACTGATCGACGATGCCACCTTCCCAACCCCCAATCCAACTCGACCTTGATATTTTTCTTTCAACTGACTAAGAGATATACCCTCAAACATCGAAAATTTTGGACATCGATCCGTGAACCAAACCGTGCTAATTCTTCGACCACAAATCAGCACCTAAGTTCACCAACAAGAATGATAACACAACAAAGAAACAATAAAATTACGTAAGGTGGAGACAAGAAACTTTTCCTGATTCGACATCATGATTACGTTCTACAAAAAGCTCCAGTATCCATAACAATTAAAATATATTTTACGATTCCAGGTTTCCCTTGACTTACCAAGATTTTCATGCAAAGCTCCAAAACACACATCTCCCTCGATCCTTCACGCGCATGACATTCCATTTTAACCTAAGGAAGGAAGGAGATTAGGTTTGACAATTTTCCATACGGACAGGGAGAACTACAAAACGTCCGAAGAACACCTCGTGGCCTCTGAATGCATTGCGCAGGTGATCTGCGCGGTGGGTGACGGGTGTGTGGCAGTCCCACTGTAACTCGTTCGGTGACGCTTGATCGTCGTCCTTGCAGTCCACATTTAATAGACTTTTTGGTGCGATATACCATCTGTCTGTAATGATCAGGTCTGACTATTCCAAAACTCGTCGTCACCCGCATGGCATAACGTCGAACACATGAAAGGCATGCAACACAACTCGAGAGTTCAAACGGCAGCAAATTCCAAATATGATAAAGCTGGAGTTCGATCAACTACACTAGAAGATACTTACTGAAGTTTGTCAAGTTTATAGTGATTAAGCCCAGACAACAATAATAAGGAATACCAACAAGACATACATGTCTATCTGTAATGTGAACCCATGCCGTGTGTGTTCCTCGAAAGATTCACCAGACCGTAGTTCCTGGGTAAGCCGGGCTCCTTCAGAAATGGCGCGTGAGAAATGGTACGGTGGGACCAGGCCCCACACGTCAATGATAGATGGGGGTAGGTTCGAGCAGGGGAGAGGAATCAGAGGTGCAAAAGAAACGCTCGAAAAGCCGATGTGGCCTCATAAATGAAAGCGGGCGGGTACGCGTCCCGTAGTGGTATAATTGTACCCGAAGTGGTTGCGTTGTTGCGTCCCACGACGAGAGCGATGCATGCACCTCTTCCTCCCCTTCTTCTACAAAGGCCCCCTCCCACCCCCTCTCTTTCTCCTCGTTGCCTGTCGTCTCTCTATCTCTCTGCGTGTGTACGAGAATGCCACTGAAAATGACGCCCACGTAATTTTACGACAAGGAGTCCTTTAGCTTCCTCTTCCTCTTTATGGCTTCTCATATCCGCTGCCCCCTCACGGTCTAACTGCGAGACGATAAGCTTCGTTTGATGGGTCTAATGGCCGACCAAATGAAATGGACCTCCTCTGAGTCTGAAACCAGCGAGAACATTGCGCCAACCACCTCGTCCTCGTCTTCGTCGTCGTCGTCGAGGAGCTCGTCCATGGCCCTCAAAGGCGGCGTCACGGAGCAGCAAAAGCGGGGAAGGGACAGTAGGCGGCACCCGGTGTACCACGGGGTGCGGATGCGAGCGTGGGGGAAGTGGGTGTCTGAGATCCGGCAGCCACGCAAGAAGTCCCGCATCTGGCTCGGCACCTTCGCCACCCCCGAGATGGCCGCCCGGGCCCACGACGCTGCCGCCCTCTGCGTCAAGGGCCACGGCGCCGCAGCCACCATCCTCAACTTCCCGGAGCTCGCTGGCTCGCTACCCCGCCCAGCCTCCCTCTCCCCGCGCGACGTGCGGGAGGCCGCCACCCGGGCTGCGGCCATGGAGCCGCCGGGCGCATGCGGCCCCGCGTCGTGGTCGTCGTCTTCGGAGGGGCCTTGTCCGACGCCGACGGATGAGCTGGGTGAGATAGTGGAGCTTCCCACGCTAGGTGAGGGGCTCTTCGACTCTGCTACGCTTGGGGATGAGTTCATCTTCCATGACTCAGTGAACTCGTGGGCGTACCCACCGCCATTGATAGAGGTCGAAGAGGACAAGGATTTCTTCCCTGAGCCATTATGGTCACAGGAAGGTGACAATTCCACTGGCTGGGAAGCTCTCTCCTGCGGTTTCTGATATAGTTCATATATAATCTTAGATATGCACATTTCTCCTCCTACTCCTTCCAAGAGCTGTGCAATCCACTGGAATAACTCAAAACGACGGCAAGAGCGTCCGCCATAGGGAGCAGATAGCAGTCAACAGTGTGTTGTGGCCATACTACATATGGCATTCTCTTCCAATATAGAAGACACAATAACTGCAGGCGCATTGCAATAGTCGAACGTGAAATGTAAAAGGAAGCATTCTCCTCTTCTTCGTCCGCCTCTCACATTCAATCAAAAGAAGTACTTGCTTTGTTGGTTTGTTCTGAACCATCTTCTCCTCCTCTCCCTTTTTTCCTGCCCAGTGAAACTGTAGGACTTTACTGCACTCTCCAAGTGCTGTCTGCCTGTGTGCAGATGCCAATTTGCACTCTTCTACCTTTTTTACCTTGTTTGAGTGTACTTGATTTTATTTGCTCGATGCGAGTTCCGAGGTCAAAATGGATGCTCGACGTACGAGAACTGGCATTTTACCTCATATTTATAGTCTGTTTCCTTCCTGGGAATGAGCTGTATTCCCCTATTATTTGTTCCTGACATCTGATTGATCGGAGTTTATATATCCTCCAATGGAATAAAATATTCTGTCTGCGTGTAGATATACTATTCTCAAACATGCTAGTTTCATATGCTCATTCGCCATCACCATGTACTGGTATATCAACGTAGGTAAATTATGTTCGTTGGCTTTGATAGGGCATATTATCGATTCCGTAGACACGACCCCTATCACGTCAGCCCAAGTGCGAAGCCTCGGGAGGTAGATGCAGTTCCACATCGGATGAGCCACCAGGAATCCGGGATGATGGCTATTCTCCTCCCGTGTCGGGGCTACACCAACCAGCATGGCCCTAACAAGGACCACATCAGAAAGCTCGGAATGGTACCGTATGGTGCCGTTCCACATATCCCGGGCGACGAATATCCGAAGGTACACTCGTCACTTGGGGAGTCGACCGTCGTGCGAAGGTCACGTACAGTCGACCCTCATGTACTATGATAAAACCCCTTGCCAACATATGACACGAGGGAGCTGGGACAATAGAATTCCATTAACTTGATCTTTGGATGAGCCTAAGTCGGGACTCCCCTCCCCATCCCGACCTTGGCCATTGTGCAGAATCCAAAGACAACAAGGGTGGACAGGCTCGCTAAATAGGTACTTCCCAACCAACTCCGAGCTCAACCTGATCAAGCGAAGACTATGTCCTCGAGACTATTCCGGACATCGCCAATCGAATCAACTCGTATCGACCCCACGGCCACGGCATAAGGTACACAAACAGGCTTGATCACTAATTATTATTGACATTGTGATTAATCATAAAAGCATCAATGCGAAAACAAATTCTCGGCAAATGAAACGTCACAGTCGTTGAAACATGAAAAACACCGATATCAATATCTTCATTTTACTTTTAGTATAGAATCTATGAGAAAAGGAAGACATGCCCACGTGATTGCATAATTCCAATATCGAAAGGCATGCAACTGATGCGGAGCACCACATTAACAAGCATGATGAATTCATGCTTGATAATGGCTCGGGTTTTAGGGGAAGAAAAGTTGGTGATGGATTCCTCAACGTCATGAGACAAACGACTGTAAGTTAACTCTTCTACATCAATGAGAGAGAAAGCATACTTATGTCACAAAGGAAGCTTTGCTGCCCATGTTTATAGGCATAAAAAACATGTAATATCTATCACCTATAAAACTAGAGCAATCAATATATGTAGCTTAGTAATTTTTTATTATGTCGACCAACGATGCTCAATTAGAATTCACAACCACCATTTGGCTTTTGCATTGTTTTGCTCAACATGTGAACAATGCACCAACATAAGATTAAAAGTGGAAGAGTTGATTTAGTAGTATGGCCTCAGAACTAATGTCGTTGACCACAGATCAGACCTCACAATGGCCCCTGGAACGTATGGCATCCCATGACTCATGGCTGCCTACGAAATCCCCATGCAATCGTGAGTGAGATGGAGGACATGCAGTTGGCACGCCCCCAGGAGAGCATGTGAAAGGCACAGAAGACAGGAAACTACCGGTAGACGAATTTAGACAAACAGGTGTAGGGCACGTACAAAGCCAAGAGCTACGCGGCGTAATGGTGGAAAGGGATAACCGCAGAGAGATCACACGGCTCGTGTCGACGGTGGCTGATGAGGCAATGCATGGATTTTAAAGGGCCGTGCTGCATCTTCCAGAGAGATACGTTCCAAAGGCCTCCGTCGGTAAAACCGTACTCCTTCCGTCTCCTTCGAGCTTTCGCAGATAGAGACGCCGCAGAGGACAAGGTGGTAGGTCGCAGCTTGAGAAGGTGTGGTGACCATACTTGACAGCCTTTCCGCCGTGTTGGTCGCCAGCCGCCGGTCCCACAAGGCTAAAGGCTAGGATGTATATTTTTACAAATATACCCTTTTGGAATATGAATATAACGTGTTTATCCTCACCGATTTCGATGGAGCATTCATTTATATCCATTCAATTTAAACAATTAAGATTCTTTGTATTTCTTCTTATTAATAAATAATGTAAGAAAATAGAACGTGTCAAGTAACTTATTCGATAAAAATTTTATTTTTTGATAGAAAAATTATTTAAGATCTAATATTGGCATACTAACTAACACCTATGGGCTGACGATTAACATCATAATCATTCACAACAGTATTACTAATTATGATTAATATCATAATTGCATCTCTAATTCCTTCGAACATTTATAACAGCGCTAATTAAGCCTCCAAACTGTTCACAGCCAACGATGAGATGGCACATCAATCAAGTGAAGAAACAATGCTGTGATGAACGATATCAAAATAAGTAGATTCACGGAAAGAGAAGTCCAATTTGATTTTTTATTTTAAGGGCCCACAAGGATTGATGTGTGCATCATAATGAGATGCTGAAAGAACATTATGAACTCTATGAATGTATGAAGTCTTGGTCCAAAAAATTTGCATGGCCGCAGTGTTTGAATGATGAAAGCATCAAAGAAGCTTAGCAGTAGGTGCCGATATGTTCAGATGATAAAAGAAGACAACCGAGATAGATCATGTCACAAATAGACAAGGTGCAGAATATTTTCTTAATATATATTGCTAAGTACATGCAATAATCACTACTCACTCCCTCTTTAGGAAACAAGAAAGGAGTAGTTTATTCATATTAGAAAGGCTGACGTTAGGTCAATGTTGCTTACAATCATTAAGAAGAATAAATTATTTATATATTATCATCTGTAATTTACTATCTTCAATATCCTAATTTTTTATATTTTCAAAAATTACATTCAGTTCTTTATATTTATAAACGATTCTTATTAAGGGTTAAAAAAGATAATTTTATAAGATTAAAAATTAAAAATAATAAAATTAAATATTTTATTTTTATAAATATATTAAATATATATATTAAAATATTAAAAATAACTAATTACACAAGTAACATGTAATTAGCTCGCAAACAACAATAGCTGAAACACCATCTTCTTAGCGGTCGAAAACAACAAATGGTTGTCGAATAACTAAGATAAGAAAAGTTCTAATGATAAGGAGAGGATTAAAAATCCAAAAGAGCCGACGAAGTGTCCGATTCTGATTAGAAGGTAAGAGTAATGACACAAGAACTCCACATCATTGCCAATCTCAGAAACAACTTTTTTGAGACATTCTACCAACTTGCAGAGGTGCAAATCAAGCACATAAAACTGCTAACTGGCCATGATGTAGTTCAACATAATAAAGGATGACTAAATCAATACCCAGATAACTGATGTCCGCTTCAAACTACAAAAATATGTCTCAAACATCAGTTCCAATATAGATGCATCCACCCCTTCCATAACAATTAAACAAGTGGAAGCATTTTTCTGATAAACAGAATTGATTTATCTGTTTTACAAATTCAAAATGCAGACATCTTTCTGATCAATCCTGTCAAGCTTTCATGGTAATGTGGTTTTCAGAAGGAGAATCCTTATGTAGAAAGAGGTCACCTAGACCTTCTGCGCCAACACGATAACCAGCACAAAGCAAAAGCCAGCTATGATCTAACTTCCCAACTCAGTTGAAACTACCAGCTTCCAACTAGTCGAGGGTCTCAATTTGAAGTACACCAAACAGTCTCAGGCCTCAAAAGCACAAAAGCTATGCCACTTCAGGCAATAAGTAATAATCACGGAAGAGGAGGAAGTACGAATATCCACCTTTCAAAATGTATCGGACCTCTGCTCAGAGTTGCGAAGAAGTATGGTCCATGGGTTTGACATTTTACCTCCATGTCACTTTACTATGATATTATGAAGATTTTGATGTAGAAGATTTTGATGCTGAACAGCTTTGCTGCTCACAAGAAAATAACTATTCAGGCAAGTTCAGAATCCAAGGATTTAAGCACTTGTTATGAAATAAAACAGTAAAGAAGGCAACCTCTAGACCAACACAAAAATAGTGTCTTTCAATGACTACATAAAAAGGAATAATGATTTTATTCTCTAAAACTCGATATCAAAAAAATTAAATGCATGTGTGCCACAATTATATCATTAGACAGGAGTACCTAAGCATCGGTGAGCACGAACAGCCAATCTATTGCATCTTGGTGCTTGTTGAGCATAAGTATCTAAGTAAATATTCATTGGATGAACATGTATCAGTCAGATCCTGATGCAGCTTTGAAATTGCCTTCTGCAGGGACCTTAATGCCGGAAGCAGGCTTCGGGAATTCTGCTGAATGGCATGACCATGAGCCTTACATAGTTCCTGAAACAGAAGTGTCGTTAGTTGCCATCTAAATTAGGGTTGGTGATCGTATGGCTAACAGTTGGTTATCAGACCTGGCACCAGTGTAGAAGAAATTCAATATGCGGACAACTTTCTAAAAGATCAGCAAATGCTTCAATCAGACGCTGCAGGTACTTGATGGGCATGGATGAAGAAACAGCTGGGATATCTAATGGCTTCACAGAGAAAATGCATTTTTTAATCAGAGAATCTTCATTCAGGCGAAGGCTGAGTAACAATGCCCTTTGCGGCTGATACTTTTCAAGAGCTTCATCAACAGCCTACAAAATAGAAGGTTGGTTTCCAATAGTTGATATTTAGGTGAATTTTGTTGAAAATTAACAAGAAACTTATATGTAGCAGTACCTCAGGAGTTACATCCACATCAAGATCAGTTGGATCAAAAACAAAGGATTCATCAATTGAGTACATGAGGACTCCCTCTGTAGTTGCCGCAGCCCATGATCTCCCAGTAGGTGCAATTTTTAAACACTTTGTACGAACAATAGGCCGTCCACGGTTTGGCATGGATCCAGGTAAATCATGCCCCAGAATTTTCCGTGTTTGTTGATCAATCCCTTCTTCAACATCAGTATCCTCGTCATCAATTAAATCCACCGGCCCAGCATCCGTCATCTTTTTCGAGTTCAAAAAATCAAGAACTCCATCCAAGGACAGATTTCGAGTAATTTGAAATCGACGAAGCAGTACCTGACAAGTACAATGAACAATATGCTTAACAACTGACCAAAATTAAGTAACTGCAAAGCACCATTAGCGCATAAAGGAGAAAACCATATGCAAATGGCAAATGAATGACAGGTTCATTGCCAATACAAGTCATAGTATATAGTACTTATAATACTTCAAAGGTATGAAGCCAAAGGTTTGACCAACATTTACTATTACAAGTGAAGGATTATGTCCTGATTTTCTTAATTCAATATACCAAGTAGCACAACAGAAAGAAAAAAAAAGGGTACATTACCAAACAGAAATTTTTCAAAAAATGTTAGTGGAATCCTAACAAAATTGTAACAAAGAACCAACAAATATGCAAGCCTATCAAACATTGAGATTACTAACCTGGTCTGCAATGTCATACATGCATATGTACTTGCTATTCCCACCGGCAAAAATATAGCTTCCATCTGCAGAATAGCACAATGTCGTAAAATACTTTCCTGAGCTCGAATTAGATGCTGATCTTCTATCTGTCATGAGACGTCCACCGGCAATGTCTCGGCGGCCCTCGATAGTGTACATTAACAGGCCATCAATAGGATCCCAAAAGTGAATATGACCATCTAATGTGCTGCAGGCCAGCTGCTTCCCATCTGGACGATAGACTACCGTAAGGACATCATGAGTATGAGGAAAAGTTTCGACTGCACCTTTCCCTTCAAATACATCCCATAAGCGAACAGTTTTGTCCCATGAAGATGAGGCTAGAACAGACTGAAAGTGAAACGCCATTAAGCCACCTCCCCATAATCATAATAGCATAGAATAAATATGTTTCATAATGTTTCCAAAATAACTCTTAGGAAAATAAAGGCTACAACAAATCAAAAAATGGACATGTTAAGACATTAACTAGAGAAATACTCATGCTGAAGAAAGCCATCAACGGGCAAACTACTTGTTACTAAACTATGCTGTCTATGCTAATATTAGGACGACCTTGGCATGCAGAAATCCAACACATTCTATTAGCACACTCATTGCATAAACCCCTGTTCTGTTCCACAGAAAGCAAATTAAAGTAAAATATGTTGTGACTTACATTTGTAGGTGAAAACATTAACCCATGTACTGGTCCCTCATGGCCACCAAGAACATCCAACAAGCGACCAGTCTTCATAGACCAAACAAATATCTGTCACAAATATATAGAAGATATTGTTGTCAACCTCAAGTTGTAATCATGCACCAAAAGTTAGACATGAAGATATATATACCTCAAATGAATCAAGAGTTCCAGCACAAATCACTTCACCACTTGGATCCGATGATAAAGACACAAACTGTCTAGGAGAAGGCGTAGTAAAAGTCCTAAAATTCCGGTAACGAAACAAATCCCAAGCACGGACAGTCCCATCTAGTGATGCACTTAGAAGAGTATGATTATTAGCCATAAAATGGACTGCAGTGACAGCATTAGTGTGCTCAGATAAAGTTATGAAACAAAATCCCGATGAAACCGTCCAAACCTGCAAAGCAATCAACATATTCAGAGAAAACAATATTAAAAATTAAAAAGGAAGGACCGACAATAATAATAACAATAAAATTAAAAGAATTTATTAGTCAACAAGTTGACAATAAAACTCGCTGAAAATACTTGCAAGTCATTAATGATCTCATAGGGTCCGAAATATTAAAGTTTCTGAATAGTAGCACTAGAGAATATCAATTGTACTCCATGTTGGTTTCACATGATATTGCAACATCTAAGGCAGAAATTTAGATAAGGTCAGTAGGTGACATTGTTCAGAGATGAGACATTAAGAAGGGAGGAATCAATAGAAGACAACCAAAGAATGAATGGCAGCGACATCAAAATTGCAACTGTCAGAAACAACCAAATAGGATAGTTGTTGTTATGATTCAATGAGAGTATCTTGTGTCACCTTGAGTTTGTTATCATCAGCTCCTGTTGCCAACATCTGCGAATCGGGGGAGTATGCTATGCAGTTCACATCAAAATAATGTCCTTGTTGCTTTAAGATATAGCTCTCTGATCGCCACTCCCAGACTAGCAACTGTCCAAGCTTCGCACAACCAAATGTCAACCAGTTTCCAAGCTTGTTGAACACTGCCGTTGTGATCTTCTCCCTCGATATGGAAAGCAAGTGGATGCAAACAAAATCCGGCATCTGATACAGCCCAAAGACACCATTAGAGAACCCAACTACCACCATATCCAGCTCCCGGTGGTAATCACAAGCTGTTAATTTTGCAGGCGACTGCATAAAAAAATCTTTCTTCTGAAGCTCCCATCTGGCTTTATGCAAAGGAATCTCAGAATTTTCAACATCATTGCCACCAAAGTTCTTTCGTTTTTGGTTATGAAGCTCAATTTTGATGGGCACTTCAACGTGATCTCTTTCAGAGGATCTCTGTTCAGGTGTACCGGGAGAAGGAGGGTCCGAATTGAGCCCCTCCGAAGCATCAAAATCATGACTTTCCACCAAATTCCATGTAAATATGGCACCATCCCTTGAGATGGTGTACACCCTGAAGACCCTACCGCTCTTATTCTCAGCCGAAAAGAAGGCACCGACTATGGCATCCCTATGCCCTAGAAACAGGAACGGCTTATTTTGGCCCCGCGAACCCTTAGAGGAGAACAGCCTCACAGTAAGATCCTTCGACCCGACGAGGAGATACTCCGAGTCCGGGCTCCAATCCAAAGCCGTCACGGTGCCGGTACAATCCGGGTAGGTTCGCTCGAGTTGGAAGGGGAAGAACTCCACGCGAAATCCGGGAGACCGCCAGATCTGGAGTAGCTTGCCGAGGCCGACGGCGATCAAAGAGCCGTCGGGGCTGAAGCGGAGGGCGGTAACGGGGCGCTTGAAGGTGATACGGTGGAGGACGGCGCGGCGGCGGAGGTTGACGAAGAGGGCGCGGGAGTTATTGTCGACAGCAAGGAGGAACGCGCCGTCGGGTGAAGCAACGATCCGGGCGATGTTGGATGAAGCTTCGAATGGAAGGGTCTGTGTCTGATACTTGAGGAGGTCGGTGGCAGCCACGCGGTTGCCGATGGAGGACAGTAGGACGGCATCGTCTGTTACGAGGACGTTACCGCCGCGGTATGGCGCACCCAGGAGGTTCTGGAAGCGAAAGTTCATTGCTAGCAGGCCGATCTTCAACCTTGGATTCTCGGGCTCAGATAAGAGGTGTTTGACGAAGACGAGGGAAGCGGGCAACCGACGGGACAACACGCCGACGGTGACTACGGCGAGCTCTTTTGAACCGAATTAATGCCGACGGCCACTAGGGTTTATCGACGGAGCCGCGGCCGAAACTGACCGCTTAGGTTCAAATCGGCCC